>NC_057805.1:362599973-362632362 GCF_018294505.1 Triticum aestivum
AGAGTCCTGGATATATCATATATATAGAGGGGGCGATCCACGAGAAGAGAGTGGAGGTATCATCGGCTTGAGGTGTCTATAGAATCGAAGAGAGGGATGATGTGTGTGTGTGTGTGTGTGTGTGCGCGCGCGCGATCGATAAAGAGTGCCATCGAATTTGTGTGTGCCCACGTCAAAGATATAGAGTGGCTGGCCTACTGGAACGTGATAGGGGACAGGTGCAGTTTGTCTCTGTGGCATGGATACCTACCTACAACACTCGACTATCAGTGTGTGGTGGGGGGGGAGGGAGGCCTAATTAACTGCAGAGGTACAATGGCTGGTATATGTGTGGAGGAGGAGAGAGGCCTACCTCATGTATTAAGGGAGATCGATCTACCTCATGTATTAAGGGAGATCGATCGGCATCCATGCATATGTGTAGGAGAGGAATAAGGTTGGGAGAGAGACAGAGCTAGAGTGTTGGAGGGGGTGGTAGTGGAGTTGCTTCTAACAAATGGTGGGATAGGCTTGCTAGACAAACGGAGGGCACGACTGCAATATCGATAAGAGAGGGGATGGCTGCCTGTCTGTGCACGTGCGTGTGAGAGACGGGTCAGGAGGCATGCACGAATGATGAGGGGGGATGATATGGCTGTGGTAAGCAGACGTAACTACATAGGAAGATCAATCGTCCTTTGTCAGAGAAAGGAGAGACATAACTTGTGAGGTACGTAGATCGATGGGGGGGGAATAGTTAAAGTTGACCTAGGTATATGTTGGGAGATCGATCGGTATACGTGCATGTGTGTGTTAGAAGAAAATGAGGCACGGGGAGAAGGATAGAGAGAGAGGGATGCATCTAGGGGGTGGTGCGAGAGTCATACTATATCGAGGGGGAAGGAGTGTGCGAGTATGAGATCGATGAAAAGAGTGGTGGGAGTGAGGCATGGACGGTGATAAGAGAAGAGGGGAAGCTTGTGTTTGTGCTAGGCACACCTGGCTAGAGAGGCATATCGATCGATGTGTGGTGTAAAGAAGGAGCTGGGGGGGGCTACACACACCGTGGGTGAATGACCTAAAGTGAAAAGACGAATTTGCGCGATGCAGCTAGAGAATGCTGAGGGAGGGTGAGAGGGATGCGGGCATGTGCATGCACGAGAGAAAGTTAGCGCTAGCTACAAAGATAAGAGGATTGTGTGGGTGTAATAGACGAATAGAGATCATACTTCATTATAAAAAGCGAATTTGGATATTTGAAGAATTTATCATAGTGTTTTAAACCGACGTATGTGTGAATATATATAACGGTGATACACATGGTGTGGTTATGAACATGTTATACTACATAAAATATATTTTATCTCTACTCTTATAAAAAACGGAGTTGTTGATGATGGTGTGCCTGCCATCCTGCAATATTGTCTGTCCGATTTATATCTGACGGATAGGAAGGAAACTATGGCAATTTTGCAAAAAGATACCCACACCCCTCTCCATATTTGCAAATTAGGCCTCCCCTTGATCATGTTGATGTTCTGTGGAACGCATGGGCATCTTGCTAGTACTACGTATAATATGTGGAACATTGATTATAATTTGGGCTAATGTGTGGCTTTTGCAGCTCAGGTCTAAATACTTGTCATAATGTAGGGGGCAAGGCACGATAATATGTGTGATAAACACGGTGTACGTATGGAACATGGTTTAGATTATGAATATATAGTTAGTACATCAAATCTACTATTATTTGGAATCAACATCAAGTGTATTCAAAAAATAGAATTCGAATTCATGTAGTACACATAGTTCATATCTATCTCTATAGTAATCATGTGGTGTGTTATTAAGGTAATACATGAATGATGGTTGAAGTTGGCAACAATCATGATTGTAGATTCTTATTGAAATAGAGAAACGAATTCAAATTCAGTTCGAATTGCAGCGGTAGTATAGACATTTGGAATGCACTCAAATGTTGGTATGAGTAGGTTACATGCATTATACATCAAGCGAAAAAATTTAATTGGACATAACATGGATTCATACTCCCTCCTTCCATCTATATAGGGCGTAATGCGTTTTTTAAGACCGCCTTTGACTATTGACAAGACTAATAGTACATGACATGCACAATGTGAAAATTATATCATTGAAAGAACCTTTCACAAACGAATTTAATGGTGTGCTTTGTGTAAGTTGCATGTCATATATTATTGCTGTAATATTTGGTCAAAGTTAGCATCGAAAAACGCATTAGGCCCTATATAGATGGAAGGAGGGAGTAGCTTTGAATAGCATTTTTATAGTAAAACGGGTCAAGACTCTCTCTTTGTGTGGTGTGAATAGTTTTATTTTTTTCGTTTTATTTTTGATTGAGGGAAGTGCGAATTGATTTGGTACGTACAAGTACAATATTACATGTTAGGCTTGTCCCCAAAATTCAACCCGCGCCTTGTTATATCCTGAAAATTCAGATATCGTGCTCCCAAAACTGGCGCCTTCACAACCCGCGCCTTGCTATCCCGAAATTACAACGCGCGCGAAAACTTCCTCCAGCTACGAAAAACCCGACACACGAAATCCCCCTTCTAACCATGAGCCGAAAGGGCCGCTAGTTCATATCGGTGGGGGTACTTTTGTAACACACCCTACATTTTGGACAAGCGCGTCCCTAAGTCATGGTTTACCCCCTCCCATCGCCTCCTTTTTGCCATTCGAAATCCCAGGCCGCCATAACCTCTCCGCTCCAGCTGCGAAACCCCACCCTCCTCCGTCCACCACCTCATCGCTGCCCAGCCGGAGCCTCTTCCCCGATGATGTCGTCCACCCAACAGCTCGATGTCCCTCGTCCACCTCCCCGGATGAGGATCCGTTGTCCATCTCGTTGTCCCGCCGGTTCAGCCGCCCCGTCCTCCACCTCCAAGGATCTGCTCTGATGATCGCCTCGTCTATCGCGGCTGCTCCATCCCCACAGCGCCGCCTTAACCTGCTCCACCGGAACCGAAGCATCCTCACAGACGCCTCGGAGAAAGCCGAGGCCTACTCGGCGCTACCACAGAGGTTGTACACTCATCGCATTGCACCTTCTCCTTAACTCGACCTCTCGGCGCCAACGGTGCTCCATTCCGCACCCCCATGGAGCGGCTACCTTGAAGCCGGCTCCGCGGGCGACATCTCCACGGAGGCTCTCCCCCAGTGCTAGGCCCCTTCGGCGGCGACGTCCATACCAGCCGGATCTGCTGCTGCTGCTCCGGCTCTCTCTCGCTCGCACTTCTGCTGCTGCTCTCCCCCTCGCTCGTGCCGCTGCTCTGCTCCGATTTAGCTACACTTCAGTCGACTGAATCGAATTTTGGATCAGTCGATTTTCAGGGGGTGGGGGGCTCGCCGGAGTTAAGGAAGAACCACCCGCAGCAGGGACGGGGGCTCGCCGGAGAGGTACCCCACTATCTATTTTAGGGTTCAGAGTGGGGGCGGGGGGCCTAGAGGGCTGGCCGGGGCGGTGGCGGACCGATGGTGGGGAGTTGTTTCGGGGCGGCGAGGCGGCGCTGGGGCCGGCGGTTCGGCCGGTGGTGTCTGGCGGCTCAGGGGGTGCAGGTTGAAGATGAACTGCAGGCCCTCCCTAAAGTACATGTCAAGTGCCTCTCTGCTACCATTGCGTTTAGTTTCGACAGTAACATTCAGATTCCATAGTAAATTCAGTTTCGACATTTAAGTTCAGAGTCAACAGTTTTTACCTCATCTGTTGTAGTCAGGTGGTTTTTGGTGATGTAAATTTTACATCTATTTTACATCATCTATAGGAGATGCTATTAGAATCCCACTTGAGATTGACGATGTCTATCTTGTGCTGCTTCAGCCTTGACATCTTACGGCTCACCGGAGCTGCTCCAACGACAGAACGATCCATCACAATAGAGCAGTGCCCTGGACGCTATCTACGGATTCCTCAGATCTTCCTCCACACCTTCGACAGCCACCTCTGCCTCAACTGCTTCAGCGACCAACCCAATGATGCTGAGGTCGACACGGCTGCGGCAAAGAGGTTGTACACTTGTTGTATCACTTATTACTATACATTCATGTCGATCCATTAGGGCTATTTTGGTTCAACGAAAAAACATAGCAATAGGGAATTTTCCAATGGCACTCTACTATTCAATTACTCATGCATTTTGTTGAAAGCAATGAAGCAAAACATCCACCTGGACCTACTTTTCAAAATCCTATGCATGAAAACAAGACCAAGTGCATTAGTGGCAGAATAACATTCTAACTGTACACGCTTTCATATGGTTTCACTTTATTTTGGCCATGTTTCTTTGCATTCCTCTGCTCTTCCAATTCCTGTAAACCAAACACCCAAGTTGATAGAAATCCTGTGTTTACAAATGCTCTGTTTACCATGTGCATTCCTATCCTATTCCGGTGTTTTTCCTATCCCTGCGTTTTTATAATCATGCAAGTGAAATGAGGACTTACAGAATTACTTCAGTTACAGGTAGGTGTCAAAGGGAACTTTGTGTGTTTTGTCCTTCTCCTGCCGCGATGTCGTCCACCTCACCTGAGCTGCTCCATCGACAGAAACATCCACCAAACCAGACATCATGACTCCTGACCATCTTTCGCCGCCTCAGATCTCCTTCCCTGCCGCCGGCACCCACCGCAACGGCATCACCATCATCGACTCAACAGATGAACCTGAGGAGTACACGGGTCCACAAGAGAGGTCGCACTCTTTTGTTTCTTCTTATGTTATGCATTGCTTAAAATTACCTGCTACTTTATCGTCCTCTTCACCTCTTGGACTCCAAGTCAGGTCCAAATTAATGTTCAAAAATGAGTTCTAGATTAGTTGTGGTGCACATATCGAGGAAGCAATGAATAGTATCTCTGTCTAATATCTGGTTCACCTAGGGTATGCCTATGTTGTTCATCTTGGGTGGGAATCAAATAGTAAAGCAATCATCATCTGTCTTTTTATTAAATTAAAGCAATCATCAGCCTGCTATCATTATTTTTGGATCCATCCAATGGTTGTTACCATCACTCTAAATTTTTGCATGCTCTCCTTACATAATCTCACCATATTTTTTTCGTATGCATGTCAGATATTGTACACAGTCATGCTGAACATGTAGAGAAAAAGAGAAGAGTTTTGCGCGGCAATACAATGTCATGCAGACATCGCTCCATGGTGGGTTCAATGGCAAACCCTCCCCACCCCTCTCCAGATTGTAATCCAGAGGAAGATATCTGTTCTGAGGCGGATTCAGACGCCGCTGACCACTCCTATTTACCCCCCAAGGTGTTTGCTCTACCTTGGCATGATGATGTTAGTCATATCATGCATATGTTTCCTTACAGTGCCTACTTTTGACATCATATATGTCATCTGCTTAGTTTAGACATGTTCTGTAATGCCACATGTTTAGTTTCTATATCATATATGGGAATTATGCAGTCTCATGTCTTTTAGCCAGCCATAATATATGTGAAATGTGCAATGCCATCCTCTTTAACCAGGCAACATATGTTTGAATGATATCTTGCCCATCCTTTTCTTCATTACATTTCCATTTGTCGACAATGTTTGTACATTAAACTACTCTTCCTGTGAACCAGCCATTTGGGTGGGAGATGGAAAAATCTGGAGTGAAAAGAAGGCCTTCAGAGCAGACAGTGCTACTTGTCGAAGCAGATCTCTTGTTGGGTCCCGATAGCTCCTCAGAGATGGATTCAGAGACAGATGACCAGTCCTATTCCCCCACCGAGGTGTATGCTCTAACTTGGCACGGTTATACTGCTCATATCATGCATATGGTGTCTTGCATCGCATAGTTTAGACATCATATACACAATATTCAACACGATGTTCTTAGTTCAGACATCATATCGAATGCCCTCTGTTTAGCATATAAATCACATATGTGAATTAAATGATGTGATCCTGATTACTTAGATAACATGTAGTTGAATTATGTCATGCGATCCTGTTTAGTTATTCATCATATCTTTGAATTATGTTATGCTATGCTATCCAGTTTAGATAGACATTATATATGTGAATTTATGTCATGCTATCCGTTTTAGTTAAACAATATACATGTCAACTATTTCATGCCCTCTTTTTTCCACACTATCTATTGCATCTGTCCCTCATACAATGTTTGTACATTCAACTATGTTTCCTGTTTATCAGCCATTTGAATTGGAGCGGGTGATGCCAGTATCTAGCGGACTAAAAACATGGTCTTCAAATAAAATAGTGCTACCTCTTGGTGGAGATAGCACCCCGGCTGTACATGCACGAGAACCAGCCCAACCACACATAACCCAAACTCTCGCAGATTGTACCCCTACTGCGATGGACAGAGAACCAGCTTCACCCAATCTAACCCCAACCCCAGCAGATAGTAACCCAGTTCCTGTTGACACAACACAATCTCCACCACAGAGCTCCCAAACAAGAGCAGTTAGTAAGGCAGCTCCAGTGCCTAAAGGGCTAGTACTACCACGGTGAACCCCAACTCCACCAGTTAGTACGCCTATTCCTGTGGAGGAAGCACAACCAGCTAGTCGTAGTTTAGCATCTATCGCATTTGATGTTGTTAAATCGTATGTGCGTATCTTCCCATCTTGGAAATATTATACCAAAGATGAAGGAAAATGCCAGTTGCAGATGTTTGTCCAGGAGTTTTGTGTAAGTAATGTTATTCATGGAAATTACTTTGCTTTGTCCCATACATCCTACCTCCATGATGGTTATAATACAACAAATTTTCCCATTTTTCTCTATAGAGAAGGACCGATTTGGAAACTCAGGATGAGGTAACCTGTGCTAATACCTCTGCTATCTTCAAGAATGCTTGGTGGCAATATCAGAATTACCTGAAGAAAACGTACTTCACCGGCAAAGAAACTCATCAAATTCCCTTACGTTCTCCTGAGACACATTTACTGGACGATGACTGGGAACGCCTTGTTCTGTACTGTTCCCGAACCAAGAATGTGGTAAGGTCTATGAGCTCATTTTCTATTTTTAAGTACTATATTCTTGCGTCTTAATGTACTCTATTCATGGAGAACAAGTGCCTAAACCTGAAGAACAACTGTTCTAATTTAAGATTCCATTGCTATCATAGTTCAAAAAAGTGCTAGGCGTTAATTGTGCGTTTTGCCACCGCCTTGCGCTTTACTGACCAAAGTGGATGCTTATGCGCAGTTATGCACAGATTAAGCGTAGTTATGC
Source organism: Triticum aestivum (assembly GCF_018294505.1). Classification (NCBI taxonomy): domain Eukaryota; kingdom Viridiplantae; phylum Streptophyta; class Magnoliopsida; order Poales; family Poaceae; genus Triticum; species Triticum aestivum. The sequence continues at coordinate 362,607,205 of NC_057805.1, forward strand.
GCAATGCATTTTGCCAACGCCTAGAGCCTAGGCGCGCTTAAGCGCTCGCTTAGGCGCGCCTTTTTTGACTATGATTGCTATCGTGCATACTGCTTTGCTCTTGTATCACTGTATATACTCATACAAACTTATTTTTAAATTGAAGGATCCAATCAAAACTCCAATGGCACAGCAGGTATGTTCACGCATGTTTCTTTAACAGGTTTGGTCTTATCAATAGCTCTGTTGATTTCAATTTCAATTGTGTATACAGTTGACTTCTCCTATCATGCACATTACTAGCATCACAACAGAGCCAATAGTGTTGTTGTACATGTAGACCCATGGTACCCATCTGAAATCTTGTTGTGCCGTGTAGTTTCCCACGCTTTGTATTCTTTCACTGTTGCTTTGTCTTGAACTGATACGATTTGAACCATGTCTCTATTTTGATTTGGCAAGACAATGCAGTGACCATAGGACATAGATATATATTTTTTGATGCTTTTATTATGTACTTGTACTTGGAAATAGAAGACTTGGTAGTTTAATCCTGTCCACCTTACTAATGAACTGGTTCACCGAAATGAGTTTCATATACTAGTACATGCTAAGCCTGTTATGTGTCTGCTTGTTTCTTCTTTTAGAATGCTGACAGAGTATTGGGGAAGAGTGCCTTATTAAGCAATGGTAAAGGAAGTAATGCAGATAAGGTTCAGGATAGTGACACATTCTTGTTGGTCTCCAACAAAGCTGATAAAACAGCTAAGGAAGACTATCTTGAAGACAGTGAGACAACCCCAAAGTCCTGTCTTGGTTTAGTGTTCGATTTACTGGCCACTACCGCTTGCACAAGCTATTCAAACTCACTGTCGGAAGCAGTTCAGTTTCTTGAGTCTCAACTACAAGCTGAAAGACATCGATCAACTATGCTGCGACAAGAAGTGGAAGGACTGTGGAAGTCCCTGGAGCATTCAGATGCATACTGTCTGGTGCAACAACAAGCGTTGGAGGATTTTAGCGCCAAACAGGAGAAAGCTAATAAGCTTGCTAAGCTTATTGCCAGCATGGTGGATACCCAGGATAACGTTTCTTGAGCTCTTCTGAAGTTGTTTCAGTTATGCTCTTGTTTTGCTGTCCCGTTTATTTGCACTGGTGGCCAATTTTGTCAGCCAGTGTATGTAATATGTTGCTTTGTTCCCTATATTTGCCCTGGTGGCGAACTTTGATGCCCAGTGGATGTAATACGTGTAATAGCGGTAATAAGCTAGCGTTAATTGCTTGCTTATTTATTTCCTTATTGTCTTGTTTAGTTGTTTGCTTGTAGTCACTGCAGTTCTTTTTCTGTGTTTTTCTAGTGGCCACAATAACCTATTTTTGGAAACTAGGACAAAATAATCATGGCAACACATGGACTATTGTAACCATGGGCCTCCTGCGGGCCGTATGATCCATGGGCCTTCTATGGGCCATAGGATCCATTGGCCTTCTATACGGGGCGTAGGATCCATGGGCCTTCTACGGGCCGTACGATCCATGGGCCTTTTACGGGCCGTAGGATCCATGGGCCTTCTACGGGGCGTATCATCATTTCACCAATCATGGGCCGTACTATTCGTGGACCATAACGGGCCATTAATAGGGCGTATTTGATAACTCTATGAAAACAGCCCAACGGGTTTTTTTTGACATGAAAATGGCCCAACGTATTAACGGGCCACAAACGGGCCGACTGTAACCACGGGCTGAATTTGGCCCACAAGGAGAAAATGGCAGTAACGGGCCGTAAGTAACCGAATGCTGGAAATGAGCCGAGAATAAATTGGCCCTGCGAAGGCCGAAAGATAACATGGGCTGGAAACGGCCCAATGGAATAATGAGCCGTTAATGGGTATGAAGTGATACACTGTTCATTACGGGCCAGTTTCACCACGGGCCGTTAATGGGCCAAGAGTTACAAAGGGCCTCATATGGGTCGAAAGACGTCCTGGGCCATACATGGGCCGGAAGTTAAAACGGGCTGGAATCATATTGGACGGCCCAGATGACGGTACTGGGCCTAATTCGGAGAGGTCGTAACGGGCCCTGGGTTAGCGGGCTATAAATGGGCTATATGCGAACAGGCCGTTAACAGGCTTTCCGTGGGCCGGCCCGCCACCTTTTGACCAAGTCAAACGGGCCGGCCTTTTCACAGGAATCGGCCTCTCTTGGGCCGTGACACGTGTCGGCGTATCATAGGCGCCTTGGGTCCAATGAGTGGATGACATCTGTCCCAACGGTGAGCCAACACGTTTTTCCTCCAGCCAATGATAATTTTACACGTGGAAAATCCCCATTGGTCGGGGCTGTTAACGGGTTATCGGATCCAAAACCGGACCCGATAGCTTAACGGCGTTCCGTTATGGTGGATGCCACGTGTCGGTCACCCTTGACGAAAGCACTTCTGTGACGCACGATTTATCGTCATGGAAGTGGACACTTCTGTGATGATAATTTTGGTAATGTCATGGAACACTTCTACGACAGCACAGGTATGACTATCTTGATTCTGTCATAAAATTGTCATGGATGTACATGCATGACAAAAAACGTGACCTACTGTGACAAACACGTATCATCACGGAAGTGTATATTTTTGTAGTGCCTGTACTTGCGTGAACCGGATCCATTAAGTCAATAGTCTCGCTAGAGAGCAAGCTTAGCCAGCCCAGGAAACATGCACGTATGCAAAGTTTATGATGTTGCTTGTGTGCGCTATTGATACAGGAATCAATCAAGCTGCTTTCTAGTCTGCTTCTTTGAGCTAACTTTACATGCACACAATTTCCGGTGACTTGATTTAGAGTTTTACAAACCAACATGCCCGTCGTCCGGCCGGCCAGTTCCGGTCCTTCTGTACGTGGCAGCAGCAACTTTAAGGTTCCGACCACTATCGACATTGTACATGGGACCGGGCTAATTAGGCCAACCAAGCTTACTAATGGCTATCGAAATGTAACGCTGGGCAGCTTAGCGGTCGAGTAAACAAAACAAAGTTTCCAACATAATTTAAGTTGGATGTTAGTCATCGCGTGTGCAGTCAGGCCGTCAGTGCATTGCATTTCTTGTTGTTAGTTAGCCGTTCAAAAACAAGTCAACCAACCTACATACTACCAACATATTGGTGTCTTGCAAAGATGCAGAGGCGCCTGCACGCACCAAGTGACCAGCACATCAGTCCATAAGGGCAGGAGATGATCGAGCTCAAAAGGAATTCTCTACACTCGCAGAAAAAAGGGTTTGTCTATTGTCCTATAAGTACCTTAGCATCTGCACGTATAATGTTTCTCCATGGACCTGAAATACCCGACGGTGTCATGGCGTCCTGAAACTTCATTGTTCATGTAACCAGCAAAAATATATATTGCCTTTTTATTCCTGTGAACAATGCACTAGGGGTAAAATCGTCTTTTCACATGTCAATTAACACCGTTAGTACTCAAAATGGATGAAAGTTTCACAAAGGGAACAAAATTTCGATTTGGTGTTATATAAGGAAGGAAAAGTTTTCCAGTGTCAAATAGGGAAACAACATTTAAAATAGTGTTAAATAAGGAATTCTTTCTATACTTGAAGGCTACAAGGTTGGCTATCGATGACATGACAATGTCATATAGCCATCAGTTGGCTGTACTATTAACCATGCTCTTAGACAACCCACAGTGGTAGTAATATAAAATCACACATCTCAAGGCAAAACAAATGATGTGGCGAGTAATTAATGAGAAAAGAGAAGAATGTGGTAACATAGCTAGTTACTGTAACATCACACATACCAAGACAAGATGAGTCTACAACCTTATAAATGAAGTGTTGCATGACACCACATACATGTTACTCCCCACTATAGAGGTAGTACTCTAAGAGCAAGTATAATAAGATGACGTAAGCAGGCTCCAAGAAGATATGTGAGAGTGTATAGTGGGCCATATGATAGAAAAGTAGTACTTTCTTGTAGCCCACTACTATACGTGTTGGCTATTATATTGACTATAGATCACATGTCAAGATGTTATAGCCAACAACGGGCTATCTTATTAACCATGCTCCAAGTTAGTACTACACATTTTGACTAGTCTTACTTTTTCATCACTCTCTCCTCCACATAGGCAAAAAATGCCATGTAAATGGGCTATAAGCCCACTATTATACTTGCGGGAGAGAGAGATGTGAAAAAGTAAGGGGAGTGGGCTCTCATGCAAGAGCCTAGCTATATACGCATTCCTAGGTAAATGCAATAAATGTGAAGAAAGAGATAGAGAGAAGATGGAAAAAAGTACTAATGTACTAATAGCCAACCTTATAGCCCATACTATTGCATGAGTGCATATAGATGATGGTTGTAGATGACAAGGTGGTTCCTTGTAGCCATCAGTTGGCTATATTATTAACCATGCTAAGGCTAGTCATAGTGGGCAGTAATTTAGACTAGTAACATATGCATGTTAGTAGTTTATGTTACTATCATCATAGTGGGTAGTAACATAAATGTAGTGTGATGCAAGCCTTCATCTATTATCTTGTAGACTCATTTTGCAATTGTGTGCATTATGTTACGGTAACATATTATGTTACTACAAACACCTCGCTCGTCATTAACTCCATGCCACATAAGCATATATGTCTTGGGATGCGTTATGTTCAAAAAACCTTCGATTAACATGTGTTCAAAAGACAAAAAAAATGTCAAAAATTGCAAAACAAACACCTCGATATTAACTAGACGGATGGGTCATTGCAAAGGTTTATTATAAACCTTTGCAGTGACCCATCCCTCTAGTTAACATCGAGTCCACTTCCCATCCGGTCACCCATCTCATGACTACACCAGCCTCAGCACAGTTAACTTGGAAGTTCTGTTAGATGAGCTATCGGTGGGGAAGTTGGTCCTTGTTGATATAGGATGCCTCTTCGTATCCTTTATGGCGTACCCGGATGACCGCATGTTGCCACCCAATAGCCAATGCCACGTCCCCTGCGAATGTAGAAGTTTCCCTCCCTCGTCTTAGCTGGTTCGCGTGTTTTCCTTGTTTTAAGCCGCCTGCCCACCTATAGAACTGCCTCGCACTGGCCAATTCCTCTCCAAACACCTAGGGAGGCGGTTGAACCGAACAAGTCTAACTTGTTTCTAGTGGGTACATTGACGTGGCATCGAAAGGGTGTGATAGCTGACTCTGGCAAAATAATTGATGACTAGTACCACGTTGGCATACATGAGCATGGGGCCAGGACACATCAAAAGTAGTGCATTAATCTCCAAAAAGGGTTGACTATGTCCATGGCTACCATCCCGTGCTTGGTCATTTAGTGTGTGCTTCTCGTTGTTCTGCGAGTTGATGGGACACATCAAAGTTAATACGTAGTATTTAGTACTCTCTCCAAAAAGGGTCGACCATGTCCATGGCAACCATCCCGTGCTCGGTCATTGAGTACATGCACTATTCACGTGCCATCGAGGAGTAAAACTATTGCGTAGCACTAGGTGCCATCATAGTGCACGACTCACTTATGCACTGCTTATCTCCATTTTCTTGCATGACACGTGCACCCTGATGCTAGATGTCCCGCGTGTTGGCAAAAGGATGAACAAAGCTCACGTCAAAAAAAAAGAGTGGAAGACCATAGATTCCCGACAACCGAGAAGGAGTAAGGAACCTCGTGGTGGAGCGTCATCACTCGTAATATTTTATATTATTCAGCGATATAAAATCACCCAATCATCTCCACAGTAGATCGGAAGAGTACGAAACACAACAGCGCGGTGTAGTACTACATGGCTAACCTATGCTATCACCATATTTCTTGGCCTCCGTGCGACACATAGCTCTAGTAATCCAGCAGCCTGTATCGCTTCTCGCTCCTCGTCTCTCTCAAAGTGTGGCGGACTGGCGTTTTTGCTATCTATTGAGGTCGGTTAACTCATCACATGTTACCGACTCTTGGGTGGGATAGTTTTTTTGGTGGGTTTGGGGAAACTTGCTCCAATTTAACCCTCATGTTTGGATACTTCACGGCTATTTGAGCCCCAACTAGCTCAAACTAACTCTAACCCATGGATCCAAACAGGGCCAAAGTTAGTCTCAGAAAATGCATTAAGCCCTATATACCTGGACAGAGGAAGTACATGATACTAGCAAATGCTCACCAATAGTAGTAGTTCATTGGTTGGTTTCGATTTTTGATTCAGTTGTTGTGCTGCTACCGTCCAATATTAGCGTGTGGTTGTTTCTAGAATAAAAAAAGGAGGTACCCCTACATATGTTACTCCCACTATGCCTAGCCTAAGGTTAGTAGGTGACCTTGCGCTTGGCTCTTCACCTCTTCCGGAAGTCGAACAATAATGATGGTACTACAATAGTACTTCTGGCAATCTGACACCAAATGAACTACTGCACGTCCACCGCTTGTAAGCAAAAGTTTCTCCTCGTGCTGCGAGCCACCGCACACGCGTTGGCGAGGGAGAAGGCGTAGTAAGCAAGCTTCTCGTCGTTCTGCGAGTTGACGGGACACATCAAAGTTATTTAGTACTCTATCCAAAAAAGGGCTGACCATGTCATGGCTACCATCCTGTGCTCCGTCGTTGAGTATGTGCACTATTCATGTGCCATCGAGGAGAAAAAAGTATTGCGTAGTAGGTGCCATTGAAGTGCACGACTCACATACGCACTCTTATCTGATTATCTCCATTTTCTTGCATGACACGTGCACATTGATGCTAGATGTCTCGCGCGTTGGCAAAAGGATGAACAAAGCTCATGTAAAAAAGAGAGTTGAAGAACATAGATTCCCGACGACCGAGAAGGAGCAAGGAACCTCGCAGTGGAGCGTCTGCAAGGATTCCCCTGTTTTTTGCCGCCTGCCCACCTATAAACAAATAAAAGAACATGAACTCTTCGCTAACCACTAGAGACGATACATCAGGATACTAAGTTGAAGATGTTTTATAGTTTATATTGATAACCACGCAAGAAGCCACGCATGTACAGGACGCATGCAGCCACGCATGTACACACGCCAACACACTAACTCATGCCGATCCAACTCATGCACATACGCGCACAGCATGGAGCACACAACACACGTACACAACACATGCATGCACACACACTCAGCCGCAGAATGCACGTGAATAACACATGCATGCGCACACACTCGGCTGCATGGAGGCGTGCGCCATCTGCGGCGACGTCCGGTTTGTCGTGCTACGGCGAAGCTCGCACACAACGACGCCTACACATCTCTTGCAGCACCTCTTTGCCGTCGTTGCTCAATGACTAGTCGGAGATGAAGACGACCGCAGCCTCGGCCTTAGAGCTATTACCGATGGAAAAGCACGCACGCTGCACACACACGAGCACGTACGGAGGGCCCACGACATGGTGCGTCCCCAGTCGCCTCTACTCCTTCTACGCACGTTGTCTATCAAGGCAGCTGGATGCCTAATGATGATGTGGGTGAGATCTTCTAGGACTCAGATGATGACGAGGAAAATTATGAGACTACCCACAGTGGGAGTAACATAGGTAGTAACATCACACATGTCTAGATAAAGTAGATGATGGGGCAAGCAATAAATGAAGAAAGAGAGGAAAGTAGTAACATCACACATATCAAGGCAAGATGTTTCTATAGCCTAATAAATGAAGTGTTGCATGTTACCACCCATATGTTACTATAGAGGTAGTAACATAGACTAGTAACATGAGCATGTTACTAGTCTATGTTACTACCCATTGTCGCTAGTCTAAGGGGGGTGTCTCCAACAGTGTTCCTCGGCTCGCACCGCTCGCACCTCTTGCATCACGGTGGTCGAGCTTAGAGTCATTCATCTGGTACACGTGGCATCTCAGATCTGGACACAAGGTGACGTACACCGTCAAGGTCCACGGTCAAGGGGGTCAGGGTGGACACAACCTCTCAGTGCGTCCGCCATTTGAAGCGGCGCGCCGGCCCAGGGCACCGCCCGCTACACTCCCAGCTGTACCCGCCTCCTCGCCGCATTCAAAAACCTACATTTAAAACCGCGTGGAATGTGAGAAACCAACTCCGGCCACACACGTCCGTTCAGGAGGAGGACGTTGTCCAAGCTCCTCCTTCCACCATTTTGTCCACTCTTTGGGCCGCATCCGACGAGCAAGAAGAGCAGTTCTCCAGCATAAAAGCCGTCTGGGTGGTCCGCCAAGCCCGCAGTTACGAGCGAGGCAGCTCGCTTCTCCACCTACCTCGCCTAGCAATCGGAGGCAGTTGCCGCACTAAGCCAGCGCGTGGTTCCGCAGCTGGCCTCTCCAATACAACTCGAGGAAGTGTGCCGACTTGCTCCACGCCGGCTTGTCAGGGAGCACGGCGGCACGGGCATCGTCGCTGCCTCGACGATGCCATGTCGTACATCGCCTGCAGTGTCTGCGACTGCACCATCCGCCGTCCACGCGCTCATAGCCGTGACATGCAGGCAGAGAAAGAAGCCGCCACGGATGTCGATGAGGTGATGCGGCTATGCGGATGTCGACGAGGTGACGGGCAGCACGTCCCCGCCCGCCGCCATTATCCAGGAGAAGTAGAACACGGGAGGCCGCCGCCGATTGTATCCCATGAAGGCCACCGCCGAGGCGACGCGGGCGAATACAGCCGGTGTCTTGCACGATTCTTCTTCTGCCGGATGCTGGAGGAGGACAAAGAGATCGGGCGGCGACCATTTAGATTAGGTATTTTAATTCTACCAGGCTGGTTGTAATGGGAGTATTATAAGTAGCATCATGCATGCCAACTACTCCCTCTGTTCCAAAATAGATGACTCAACTTTGTACTAACTTTGTACTAAAGTTAGTACAAAGTTGAGTAAAGTTAGTACAAAGTTGAGTCATCTATTTTGCGCGTCCGGTGGGTCCCCGTTGTCAGGTGGAGGAATAATTATTTTGCGCGTAATAAGGAGGCACTTCCTTGCTGCGGCTGTGGACCCAGCTGTCAGCCTCTCCATGTACAGTCCACGTCCGATGGAAGCCGTTCCTTGACCATGTTGACCACGCCGAGCCGAGAGCACCAGGGCGGTGGACGACGATGAGGCCTAGGAAGGGGACAACGCGGAGCCGGGGAAGACGCGGCAGTGGATGCCCACGCTTAGAGGAGTATGAGGGTTCACTGGTTCGCTGCGGTGTGAGGCTGCCGTCGCCGTAGGGCCTGGTTAGCGTTGGGAATTGTAGGGGTGGTGAGGCCTCTGTGGCAGCACAGCCGGCCACGGGAGGCAGGAGCATGCGGCACGACCGGCGCTGCTTTGGGCGGCTGGAGCAAGAAGACCAGAGGTTGAAGAAACACTACGGCCGTTGGATGGACATCGTACGGTCACTGGAGCTAGAATCGTTCATATTGACTAAGTTGACAAAGCACTCCATCCCCGTCAACTTACTAGGCCCACAAGTCAGCCTCCCACCAAGGTGGGTCCCAACTAGCAGGGGGAGTGTTCATTGTTTTGTGCATAATACGGAGGCACCTCCGGTGGGTCCGAGCTGACAGCGGGGGGAACGTTTTTTTCGCGAAATACGTTGGCCCGTCCGTTGGGTCCCAGCAGTCAGGGGGAAACGTTTTTTTTGCCAAATACGGTGGCCCGTCCGGTGGGTCCCTGCTGTCAGGTGGAGGAATAAATATTTTCCGCGTAATAAGGAGGCACTTCCTTGCGGCTGCCGTGGACCCAGCTGTCAGCCTCTCCATGTACAGTACTCTTCCGATGAAAGTCGTTCCTTGACCATGCTGACCATGCCGCGCCGAGAGCACCAGGGCAGTGGCGACGGCGAGGCCTAGGAAGGGGACGACGCGAAGCCGGAGAAGACGCGGCAGTGGATGCCCACGCGGAGAGGAGTACGAGGGTTCACTAGTTCGGCTACAGTGTGAGGCTACCGTCGCCGCAGAATAACAGGGGGTGTGGGTGAGTGGAGGGATGCCCTGGCCAGCGGTGGGAGTAGTAGGGGGCGGTGAGGCCTGCACGGCAGCACAGCCGGCCACGGGAGGCAGGAGCAGGCGGCACGACCGGCGCTGCTTTGGGCGGCTGGAGCAAGAAGACCAGAGGTTGAAAAAGCACGACGGCCATTGGATGGACATCGTACGGTCACTGCAGCTAGAATCATTTATATTGACTAAGTTGACAAAGCCCTTGGTACGCGTCAACATAGTAGGCCCACAGGTCAGCTTCCGAAACGCTGCGCCCCAGAGGTCAGGGGGAGGAATCAATTTTTGGGCGGGTGAAGCTAGAATATGCAAGATTGAAGAAGAAGCACAGCATCCGTTGGTTGGACATCCAACGGCCACTGCTACTAGAACCGTGTGTTGACTATAAGTTGACAAAGCCTTGCATACGCGTCAACTCTCTTTTTTTTAGGGGACGCGTCAACTTAGTAAGGCCACAAGTGTGTGGCAGAGAACTTATAGCCCATTTGAGATTTGTAAGAAAGTGCAGCCAATTTTTGAATTCTAATGGAATTTACTACAGCCCATTTACAGTTTGTTAAAAGTACAGCCCATTTCAACCAACCGTTCAAAACAAAATTCAATAAAATTTCCCGCATTTTGATGGGATCCGAAATATTTTTATCCCGAAATTTCTAGTCAGATTAAATACAATTTCAATATAAATTTATATTACGTAAAAATCTAACGAAACATTTTGCTTGCAAAAATTAATGAAATTAAAATTTTCAATATCCAAAAATAATATTTTATAAAGTAACTACGTGTTTGGTGCATTTTTATAGTTACTGCCCAGTTTTTATAATTACATCCCATTTATTATTTCTTAAAGCCCATTTTCTTGTTAAGCCTAATGCATTCCTCCTAGGAAAGATTTGCAGCCCAGCGGAGCAGAGAATAACAACTTCACCTTGCCTGGGTATTCCTAAAAAAAAGTATAGCTCGGCTAGCCATTTTCAGCTTGAAAAAAATTAATATCTGGGCTGGATATCTGGCCTGGGCTAGACGGGCCACAGCCCGCCGAGTTAATAGCTGCAGCGATGCTTTCGTTGCTGTTCAGAGGAGAAAAATTAATATCTGGGCTAAACATCGCTCAAGAAAAACTCTGCAGTGCTCACACCTGAAAAACACAAATACTGCTCGAGCTGCTTGGTCCCAGCTGTCGGCCGCTGCTTGTGCAATTCTCTCGTTTATTGACTACATAGGTTGACAATGGTGTGGGACCGTGATGTCAGGAAACCAGGAGGAAGAAAAAAAAATTTATAGTTTTATATACTAATAAGGAGGCACTTCCGTACGTGTGGCTATGGCCCTGGTGGGTCCCCACTGTCATCCTCTCCAAGTAAAGTCATCTCCTCATCCTCATGTCCGTTGACCATGTTGACAATGCGAGACGACAGTGCCACGGCAAGCGCAACAACTCGAAGGACGACGGAGAGGGCCTCGCGGGCCCTACGGATGGCCTGATACAGCGCCCGCTGCTCATTCAGGAAGCCAGGATCATAGGGCCACATGTCCGCGATGGCATTGTCGTTCGCTTGTTCACCGGTGCTCATTGAGGAGACGGAGGTTGCAGCACAGGTCCTCCTGCGCTGGTAGCTCTTCCGCCATTAGGGCGTCGAAGTGCGGCCGCACCTGCTCTATGGTGAACACGGCATGAACCGGCTTGGACAATGGCGCCAGCTCCTGGTCGGAAGCTACGTCCATCGTCTGATTGTCGTCGCTCAGCTCGGCGAGGTAGCTGGTGAGCCAGCATGTCCAGCTGCTGGACCGATCCGCTGCCAAGCACGAGTCTGATTGCCCTGGCCCACCCAGACCACCTCCCTCGCTCGCGTGTGCTTTCCGCCCGAAACGGTCAGCGCCGTCCGCCCTGCTTCCCGGTGCATGCGATTGCTCCACCTTCAAACAACACGAGTGTCGTCCCTCCGTCCTTCTCCTGCCCACATTAATGATACGCGGTCGCCAAGGCGGCTACTCCGGCACCACAAGCCTGTCCATCCGCCGCCCACCATTGCTATATAAACTGCTGCACCGGCCATAGCCGCAGTCATCCGCATGCGTTCTTATTCTCCTGTCCACACCACTACTGCCCACCATGGCTTCCTCGCGCTCCAGCGTTCTTCGGGACGGGCGGATGATGGACCACAAGGAGATGGCAGCCATTGCTGCCGACTGGCTGGCCGGCAGGCAGCTGGAGGACGACAACATGCCGATGGGGAACATGGTATTCGACGATCCGGCGCCAACCCCCTCGTCCGCGCCATCCTCGCCGGTGCATTGCACCATGACCATCGGCGAGGCCCGTGCCCAATATATGGACACGATGAGGCAGAATCCTGAGGAGCAGTTCCGGGAGGCGTAGGCCGACGCCGCCTACAACCACCATCTCTAGGAGCACCTGCAGGCGGAGGAGCAGATCGCCGCGGAGCGGGTGGAGCAGGAGGCGCTGCTCGACTCGTACCGCTCCGCCCGCGAGGGCCGCCTCGAGCGCTGACGGTACCGCATGCGGGCGGCGGAGGCTGTGGCCGCCTACAAGGAGGGCGATGAAGCGGGCGAGGCACTGTTTGGCGAGACCGAGGACGAGGCAGAGGACAATGCCGGCTCCGACGAGTCCCCGCTCTACTGGCGTCGACGAGGCCCTGCTCCGCCGAGGCCCCGCGGCACCAACAACGAGGCAGAGGATACCGCCGGCTCCGCCGAGGCTCCACCCTGCCGGCAATGAGTGGGAGGATTTCCCCCGCTCCGCCGAGGCGCCGCCCGCCGGCAACGAGACAGAGGACATCGCCGGCACCGCCGAGGTCCCGCTCCGCTGCCAACGAGGCCGCGCCACACAGAAAACAAGGAAGAGTAGAACACGGTAGGTCGCCGCTGCTCGGGTCCAAGTAAGGCCACCGCTGCTACCCTCCAGTTGCTGGCACTGAGCTGTACATCATGGGGCAATTCTATGATTACAGGATGATTGAAGAGCGCTCCGTGGTTGAGCAAGCTCATGAGATACAATCATTTGCTAGAGAACTTGAGCACTTCAGTTGTATGCTACCGGACAAGTTTGTTGCCGGAGGTATCATCACTAAGATTCCTCCTTCGTGGATCTCATTGGCACTATTGATGTGGAATAAAAGGCGAGAGCAAAGGACACACGTGCTCAAGGAATTGAGGGAGGATCTAGTGCCAATCTGGTACAGAAGAAGAACTTCCAGCCCCACAAGTTCAAGAACAAGGGCAAGTTTGATGGTAAAGCAAAGTTTGATGGGAAGAACAAGGCTGTGCAACACACGAACTTCAAGAAGAAGAATGACATGAAGAAAGGTGCTTGTCATGTGGGGATCCTGATCATTGGGCTCCTAGTTGCCCTAATCGCTATGACAAGCTAGGCGGGTTGACCACTGACGGCCGGTTAGCTTCTTGGCGGCGACGTGGAGTCGGAGAGCTATGTTGGAGAAGGACGCTGCTTCTACTTAACTGCTGGTGCAGTTGGCTGACTGACACGTGGGCCCAACATGCATCTGGGCCACATGTTAGTTACGCAACTGCACTTGCAGTTAAGTCACTGAAGCTTCTGTTCGGCTCAGCCGGACACAGGTGGGTAGCTTAGGTTAATTAATTATACCTCTAGCGCACCCCTTTTTAGTTGAAGAATGTATGAAATGTAATGAAATCCAGCATGTTTATATGAAATACGACCGTGTATGAATGAATTTATTTCGATTAGTTCGAATTCTTGTATCACTGGCATTGGATGAACATGCAAAACAATACGTACTAGCATTTTTCCCAGGGTGATCACCTCGTTTGCAGCAGCTTCACATGACTCCCTCCGGTCCTTTCTAGTCTGCATACAAGTTTTGTCTGCAGTCAAAGTATCTCTACTTTGACCAATCTTATAGAAAAAAGTATGCACTTTCACAATGTGCGAAGTAAAAAGGAACGGAAGGAGTACAAAGAGTTTGAGCAGCTTTTTAGCGTTCCTGTACATTGCAATCAAACACACAGGCCTGACAATTCATGAGAACATTCAAAACAATAGATGATTATGCATCTCAGCGATTCACATGTCAGAGCCAATATTTACTTCACAACTAAAGAATAAAGAAAAAATGGATCGACGCTGCTGACAGCAAAGGGCATCCCATTCAAAAATATCAAACGCATGTCTTCTTGCTAAAATCAATGAGCAAAATTTGACAAGGTTTTCCCATTCCAAAATAGCAAATGCTAAATAAACCAGCTGTTCTTTTTGTGCAGTTCCACCAAAATCAACCAAATTCGCGCGTAGCTTGTATGACTTCGCCCTTATATGTTGCAACGCCTTGAACTTATCAGCACCTCCTTTCTTGTGGTGGAAATGAATGATTCGATGTATTCATGAACATTTTGTGCATTTCCCATTGAAATCAAGCTGAGCACCCCTGTTTGCACGAATACAAAAAAGTGATTAGTATAAAGCAGACCGTACTACGAATTGACAGTTTAAACAGGCACCTACATGGTCCATGTAGAGCACACTTTTAGAAAAATGGAACTCGCCGGAAAGAATCCTAGAACAACATTGTACTCGCGCATCACAGCAAGAAAATGGAGATTTGTCAGTCCTTCTGAGCTGAAGTTAGTTTGGTCTTGTGGGGGGTAATGTAACCATCCTTCAACTGCTCCTTCTTATGAGAAGATAGACAAGGCTTCTTCATCCTGGCACAATCGGAACTAGTCACTTCACATACTCCATATTCTTCTTCAAAGGAGGATGATCCTGTTGTGCAAAGACAAGAGGATAACTAAATGCTAGCATCCCTGTTTGCATGAAAAAAAGGAAAGGAAATATTTAAAATAGCACAGATGAAGCACTTCTCAAGGACAATACCACTTTTTGATGTCAGTATCTAAACAGTAGCACAACACCAATAGAGATGACAAATCTCAATCATATGGATGAAATCAGTGGGCGAGTACCAACCTTTGTCAAGAGGCTTATTGTGTAGAGTATACAGATGAAGCACTTCTCCGGAACCATCTGTTGCTATCTACTGTGGTGGACATGCTTACTATATACTCCTCGATTAGATTAATGTTTCCAACATCTTCTTGTGCAGTTCCACTAAAATATATGGTATCTTCAAAGAAGATCCCTGTATGCACAACTAGACATAATTACGTATTACATTAAGAGTGGCATCAAATCAATGGCAAACCAATTGCTTGTTCCAGCCATAGCAATAAATTAAGATGCAAAACTATATCATTACTTGTGTCATCATAGTTCCAGTGCTTCATTACAGCACCAGGAGTTGATTTTTGTTTTTCTTCCGCTTGTTCTTCCCCTTCATCACTTGGTTTAATAACAGACAAGCTTCGCCTTCAATGTAAGATTTGGCATGTCAATTAGGTTGCACAAGTATAGCACTAAACAATGACATTAATTTTCTGATGAAAGTGGCAACATACAGGCCAACAGTTGTGAAATATCCTTATCTTACCTCAATGGGATATTGCGGTGCGCATACAGATTGGAAGTCTTGTCTCCATATGTGTAGTTCACTAAAATCAAGCAACATTATCGTACAAGTATCACAACATATGAAAGCACATTGCTGAATCATGTGAAAGTAGGCTAGTACTGACCTCTCATGACGCGGAATTCAAACAACTCACAAGAAGAAGATCTGAACCAAATTTGCCAACACGGATAGGAAGTAAGATCTCCTCTTGTGCAGTTCCACTAAGATCAAGCAATCAAGCAACATTGCCGGTGTGACATTTTGGTTGAACTGCACAAAACACTCTTAAAACAAAAGTGTTTTGTGCAGTGCAACAAAAGGTCACAATGACAACGAGGTGAAGTAGATAACCCTGTTTACACAGAGGTGCAAAGGAAACAACTAGTGGTCAATAACGGTGGATGACACAGAAGCCAACAAAAAGAAGCATCTACCTTATCTAAATCGGAAAGAAAGCAAGACAGTAGCATTTGTCAAACGGTGGCTTTGATTAATATTAATAGAGAGATTATATTAACAATAAAATTTGTTAAACATGTAATTTGCTTTTAACTGTGGCATTGCATCAATTTTCCAGCAGCATTATTATAGGGTGCTTATTTACAGGGACATTTTGGTGGAGGGACTAAATAAACTCCGTGTTAGTCCCATCTAAACCAAACAGGAGGGACTTTTAGGGACTAAAAGTGGGCATTTGGGACTAAAGAAAGAAGACCCCGAGGGAGAGTCTTTTTGGGACTTTTTCCAACAGTTGCCCCTGCCACGCATCGCACCTTGTCTCTATTAGTTCATTACTAGGGGTAACATGGTCTTTTAGCATGTCATTTAATAACCTCTAGTCCATGTTTAGTCCCTGGAACCAAGTAGGTAGGGACTAGGGAGTTTTTAACCAAACAGGGCCTTAGATTAACAACAGCTAAAGAGTTGCACGGGACAGTGGATGCACCAGCACCATGTGCATCTACCGATGTACTGGGGTGATGCACAGTCTGTTGCAACAAAGAACAAACAACCAAGGAGCATATTTGTGTTGGTCCCAGTTTTGTTATCTTTAGACACCTCTCCCTATGTGAGCGCAGCAAATCTAGTCCTGCTCAAACTCTATAGCCTTGTCCCCCAAAAGAAAAGATCAGTTCGGTACAGATGTGCATACTGCGTTTGTCATTGTTTTCCCTTTTCGACCAATGTAGGTGCTGGATAGCCAGTCTGTACTAGTACTTTTCCCACTTCCTTTCCTCTGTGAACCACGTCCTAGATTTATGCTATACAACTTTCCCCACTACTTTCCCCTATTCATGTCCTCTTTGAACCACGTCTTAGATTCATGTGATACAACTTTCCCCACAACTTTCCCCCTTCCTTTCCTTTTTGAACCACGTCCTAGATTCATGCTATACAACTTTTCCCACTACTTTCCCCCATTCCTTTCCTCTTTGAACCACATCCTAGATTCATGGTATACAAATTTCCCCACTACTTTCCTGTTTGATCCAACACCTAGATTCGAGTGCAGAAGCGGAAAAAGCCCACATGCAGCTAGAGCAATGCATGTGGAATAAGTAAATTCTACCTTAAGGTTCTTGGGGTGTGGTTCGGTGGGCGACCGAAGGCCGTTTGACCCACACTATGTACGGCGGCGAAGAAGAAGGGGTCGGAGGCCCTCCCGCGCCGCCGCTGGGTGAAAGTGAACAGCTGCGCCGGTAGTGGATAACCTCCCTCGCCGACGGCGACAACATTAAGCCTCCTTCCCTTCCCGGCGGACGAATCCTGCCGGCTCTTTGACCAGCAGTGAAGGGAGAGAGAGAGGCCAACAAAGTCTTGTTTAGATCTGGAGAGGGTGAGAGAGTGTGAAGAGAGCAACTACAAGCAGACCAGCAGTGAGGGGAGAGAGAGAGGCCAACGAAGTCTTGTTTAGATCTGGAGAGGGTGAGAGAGTGTGAAGAGAGCAACTACAACCGCTGAGGCTCCAGCGTGTATATATATACTGGAGAGAGTGTGAAGAGTGCAAACCCTAGAAAACAAGCACCGAGGCGGCAGCTTATACGTGATGAGGTGATTATACGGTCACTAAGAGATCGTATAGCTCCGTATCCATCCATTTTGACCAGTCAAAGAATCCTCCTGGCACGATGCTCAAGTGTAGTTATCGAACCCGAGACCTCAAGTTTGATGAGCGTATAGGCTAACCAGCTACACAACCCTCCCGTTATGTTCAACGAGAGGAAAATAACATACATTCCTGCATTCGTGTGACAAGCATGCCGTGTTTTTTGTGTGTGTGGGAGTCATTGGGATTTAAATCATAATCATGTCATGTGGCTTTGGTGGTAATACTATCCACAGTGGTGCAGAAATAATGCAGCCTTAGTCACCTTACCTCTCTCCACGTAGCACGTTGGGTCCCACCAGTCAGAGGGTGAAACAAACAAATTAATAAGAAAAATTAAAAGCGCCAGCGGTGTATCTTACCTCACACATCTCGCTACTACTCGGGAACACTGTCCAATTGATCCCTCTGTTCGCTCACGTACTATTTTAAGTGAATCCTTATTATAACATGGACACAATTTTTGGCACTTGTATTCGACCTAAGTCAGTGTGCCACCGTATCTCGTACGACTCCCTCCGTCTAGGTGTAATAAGTCACGTTAGAAGGTGCAGCGGGACCAAGGTGCAAGCAGATTGGAGGAGAAGGAGAAACTTGACCGGTCATTCCTCCAATCAAAGCCCTGATTTGTGTCTCTAAACACAACAATTAATCCAAACAACTAAGAGATGCTGTTTTAGCTACCATGCAGGGCCACATATTAACTCGCATGCAAGCCGACTTTGATTTCTTGACTGATCAATGCGTAGTTGCGCTCCATGCATTGGGTTTTCGGGGGAGATAACAAGGTAGAGTAAGGAGCAGACTAAGGCATAGCCTAGTGGTGGGAAGGGGCTGATGCCTTCCCACCCACCCAGGTTCAAGGCATGGTACTTGCAATTTGGGTTTGTTGCACCAATTATACTGTAAGGGGTTCCCTTACAGTCTTTCTGTCAAAAAAAGGTAGAGTAAGGAGCGTTTGGTAAGATTACTTAGGCTGGTCATAGTGGTGAGTAACTTGGACTAGTACAACATGCATATGTTACTAGTCTATGTTACTACTACGCGAAGTTTGTCGTCTGAAGCGAGCCGATCT
Organism: Triticum aestivum; assembly: GCF_018294505.1. Lineage (NCBI taxonomy): Eukaryota > Viridiplantae > Streptophyta > Magnoliopsida > Poales > Poaceae > Triticum > Triticum aestivum. Next base: position 362,625,851 of record NC_057805.1, read on the forward strand.
GGCTCTCCTGGGCTAGCAAGGTTTTTCTAGCCCACCCAAGCTAGCTGGCCCACAAAAGCTAACATATTTTAACAGTTCCAAACGCCTAACCTTGCCGGCTATGCTATAAGCTATTCTTGCTAAGGATCCAAACGCTCCCTAAGTAACAACGCTCGCTAGCAATGAGGCCAGGAGGGGATTGAGATGCGAAGCTAATGGACGACGCCTAAACATTTTGGGAATATCTGATTTCCGTAGGATGACTTAACACCTAGACGGAGGGAGTACTACTCCTCAGTCCAAGTTTGATGGAATATTCGTCAGCTCTTCTCTTCTTGTACGTATTCCATTTGTATCTCACTTCCTGTGGCTTCGCACTTGCACGATTTTCCTATTCTATGAACCTGTGTGTGCATGTGCGTGTGCGTGTGTGTGTTTAACAGCATGTGTGTGTTAGAGAGAGCGACAGATCGACCTACTCCTACAGAGAGATGGTGTGTAGTGTATGATTTTAGCCGCGAGAGTCGGTGCATCCTCTCGTTTCCGGGCGTCCGGTAGGGACAGGCGGACAGCTGCCACGCCCGCTCCTGACCAGCCTGGCCCACCCAAAGCCCCTCCATTGCCCGAGCGCGCTTCCTGCCCGAAACGGTGCCGCTTTCATGCCTGGGCAGAGCGGACGCGACCTCTCATTGGCGCCTGCGTTGAAAGGAGAAGCAGATTCAAGAGTGATGGTTGCTTCATCCGTCCAACTTACTGTTGGGTCTATGTGATTTGACGGCTCATTGGTCATTATTACTGAGGTGGTAGGCCTGCTGGATGTCCCACGCTTTCGGCGAAAGGAGGTACTACTAGATTACAATTTTCTCCATTCTTACAGCAGAGGAGTGCAAGAGCAGTGAAAACACGCAGGCTCAGTGATTACATGGCCCACCTCACACTATCACCATATTTTCTGGACACCGTACGACACCTACAGTAACTCTTTACATAGTACTCCCTCCGTTCCTAAATATAAGTCTTTGTAGAGATTCCACTAGGTGGACTACATACGGAACAAAATGAATGAATCTACACTTAAAATGCATCTATATACATCCGTATGTGGTTCATGGTGAAATCTCTACAAAGACTTATATTTAGGAATGGAGGAAGTACTTGTATAGTACGTACTGTAATTTATCAGCGAGATAGTACAATGCTATGAAGCTTCCAGCTTCTGTTACATGTATCTTGTGTCCAAGGTTGCCCGTTGCAACATTTCATCAAATACAAAGGAGACTAACATGCATGCTATTGCATCTGAATGATTGACAGGTCATAGCAAATATGTACTCCCTCCGTTCCAAAATAAGTGTCTCATCTTTATGCTGCATACAGAGCAAAATGAGTGAATCTACACTCTAAAATACGTCTATATACATCAGTGTTTGGAGTATGTACTAGTAGTTCATATTGAAATCAACTAAAGGACATATATATTCCAAACAATATGATAATCTCTCTAACCAAGGTAGTAGGGACAAGGAGTAAACGGAGGGAGTAGTAAAATTTCTCCTCATCCTGTGAGCCACCGCGCGCGTGGGCGTAAGGCGTACAATGCTACTACTACTCATGCAGTCCCTAGCCATTGAAATAGAGACAGCTAAAGAAAAAATGATCCATGCAGTCCCTAGCCCTTGAACAGTAAACCCTAACCAGGCTTTAATTTGCTGGCAACGTCGGCGCTTCCTAAGAAAAGAAGTTTGCAACCCTTTGACCATCGGATCATTTTGTGCAGTTTCACCAAAATCGAGATGAGCATCCCTGTGGCGGAGAAATTGAAGAAGCGTGATTAGAAAAAGATTGTTGGGACTAGTTGATGAGACATAAACTCATCACAAATATAGTACGTAGAAGCCAGTAGAGGTATGTGCGGGGCAAAGAAGTAGAGAAATATCCACATGGAGTGATGTGGGCAGCTGGAGCAGTGGTGCAAGCCGGCTGTTAAGGGAGTTGTACCTGAGGGATGTCGGGACGTAGCTCAACCTAGAGGAGGGCGGCGGGAGGAGGCAACTACCCACGTCGCGGCAGTGAGCAATGGACGAAGGCAACCTCACCGGCTTTGTGAGAGGGAATGGCGGGGACCCCTGATCGGGACATGCCGACAGTGGGTTTTCACCGTCGGCGATGGCGACCGCATCTACACTAAGCATCCACCCCTTCCCCCGGCGGATGTGATCCGCCGGGATGTTAGAGATGTGGCCACGGTGGTTTTGTGCGAGAGAGTGTGAAAATTGAAGAGAGCAACCCCAGCAAGCAACCGTGTAGGCTCGTCCTCCCTATGTATATAGTGGAGCGGTTTCCTTTCTCTCCATATGGACCTATTTATATTGCGTACGTGCCACTGAAGAAAAAAACTTTATTTATAAATGACACGGCACCTACTACTCGTTCTCCTATAAACCTTGCGCTTGGCATCTCCAAACTATTAACCTTGCGATTGGCTCTTCGCCTCTTCGGGAAGTCGAGCAATAATGGTACTGCAGTATATATCGTTCTGGCTATATGAGACCGAATGAATTTCTGCACGTCCACCACATGGCGAGGGTCGAGGGGCGAGGGAGAGTGCGTACTATTACGTCTGTTTCAATATGGACTACATACGGAGCAAAATGAGTGAATATACACTCTAAAATACGTCTATATATATCAGTGTTTGGAGTATGTACTAGTAGTTCATATTGAAATCTACTAAAGGACATATATTCCAAACAATATGATAATCTCTCTAACCAACGTAGGGACGAGGAGTAAACGGAGGGAGTACTAGTAAAATTTTCTCCTCGTCCTGCGAGCCACCGTGCTTGTGGGCGAGGGAGCGGGCGTAAGGCGTAGTAAGCAAGTTTCACCTCATCCTGCGAGCCACCACGCCCGTGGGCGGGGGAGACGGTGTACTAAGCAAGCTTCTCCTCGTTCTACGAGTTGACGGGACACCTCAAAAGTACTCCAGTGTATAGAGCCTTGCCTCTAAGGTAGGCCCCACATGGTTTGCCTCTTTTTTAACATAACGCGTCAAGTCGCAATTTGTTTGTTCACCCGTGGTAGACGATCCTCCCTCCATCTAGTGGACAACCAGTACACATGTCAAATTACCATGTGGGCTGCCTTTTCGTACAGAAATGAGCTCCACCGTGTACCCGCGCGGGTGTGGTTGGGAAAGAGACGGGAGTACGTGCATCGTGCGTGCACCTCTTCTCTTCGTGCACGTCCCCCACCTACGTGGGTGTGTGTGAGAGATACAAACCTAGACAAATGGCTTGTGCGTTCGTGAGGGTTTTTTGTTTTGGGGGGAGGTTGATTTCGTGAATGTATTTGTGGGAATATGTGTCGATGACATCTCAAAAAAATTTGCATGCAATGTGTGTGAAATGGAGGCCTATCCCTATCATATATAGAGGGTCGGGCGATCCACGAGAAGAGAGGGAGGGGTCATAGATATCGATAGAGTCAAAGAGAGGATCAAGTGGGTGGGTGCAAGATCGATGAAGAGAGCCATCAAAATTGTGTGTGTGTGCAAGTCAAAGATATAGGGCGACTGACCTAGCTACCGGAACGTCAGAGGGCACAGGTCAAGTTTGTGTGTGGCAGGGAGACATGACTAGAGAGCTCGATGTATCGGTGTGTGTGTGGGAGGGGGTGGGGGAGGGGTAGGCAGAGACCTAACTATAGAGGTAGAACAACTCGTATATGTTTTTAGAAGGAGAGACCCAGCTATGTCTTGAGGGAGATCGGTCACCATCCATACATAACTGAAGGACGGGAAATAGGATGGGACAGAGAGGGAGAGAGGAGAGAGAAAGGGAGGGAGAGGGGTAGAGTGCTGGATGGGTGATGGAGTTGCTTCTCGAAGATGGTGGGAGAGGCCTACTAGACAAACTGAGGGTGGAACTGCAATATTATCAATAAGAGTGGGGATGTGTTTCTGTGTGTGCCTGTGCGTGATAGATCTGTCGGGACACATCCATGGATGATGAAGGGGACCATGTGTTTGGTAAGCAAACCTAACTAGATCGGTAGATCAATTGTTGTTTGTCGGAGGAAGGGAGAGACATAACTAATGAGGTAGATTGATCGACGCATGGGGAAAAACGAGTTATAAGGACCTAGCTAGCTATATGTATAGCGGGAGATCGGTCGGTGTACGTCCATTTGTTAGAGGCAAATAAGGCCCGGCGAGACGGATAGACAGAGAGAATGGAGCTAGGAGGTGGTGCGAGAGGCCCAGCTACTTGCTAGATAGGGGGAGGAGTGTGCGGTTGTGAGATCAATGAAAAGAGGGGCGAGAGTTTACACGTGTGTGGGACCGTATGAGAGACACGAGGCAAGGACACATAAAGGAGGAGATTGAAGGTGCGTGTGTATGTTGTAGGCAGACATCGCTGGAGAGGTTTATCGATCGGTGTGTGTCGGAAAGGAGTTGTGGAGACTGTGGGAGAACGACCTAAAGAAAAGAAATGAATGTGCGCAATGGATAGAATGCTGAGGGAGGGGGAGGGCGAGGAGGGCGTGTGCATGCACGATAGAAAGTTAGTGGTAGCTACAAAGGTTAGAGGATTGTGTGGGTGTAAGAGACTAATAAAGATCATAATTTGATATGAAAGTGGATTCATATATTTGAATAGGAGATCATAGTGTTTTAAACATATGCATGCATGAATATAGCGGTGATACGCGTGTTGTGGTTTTGCACATGTTATACCATAATGTGATAATGCATGGCGTTTGCAACACACAGCTAAATGTCGAACAATCTAAACCATACTATACATCGAACAATCTCACATTTTATTTGAATTTGTGATAATGTGTGGCATTTGCATCTTACAACTAAATATCGAACAATCTAAACAATACCATATATCGAACATTCTCACATTTTATTTGAATTTGTGGTAATGTGTGGTGTTTGCAACTCACATCTAAATACTTGTAGGCGTAGGGGGCGGGGCACCATACATAGTGTGATAAACACATTATACATATGAGACATGGTTTAGTTTGTGAAGATCTAGCTAGAGCTTGAAATGTACTATGATTTGAAATCAACATAAAGTGGATTCAAAAAATCGAGTTCGAGTTCATACAGTACACATAGTTCATATGTAACTCGAGACTAATCATGTGGTGTGCTGTGAAGATAATACACAAACGCTGGTTTAACTTGACAATAATGATGATTATAGATCTTATTAAAACAGAGAAACGAATTCAAATGCTTTGACTTCACAACAATCATTATTGTAGATCTTATTCAAATAGAGAAACGAATTCAAATTTAGTTCATATTGAAGCAGTAGTATATACGTTTGGAATGCTCTAAAACGTTCATTTGAGTACTTGGTTGCATGCATTATACACGTAGCGAAATATTTTAATTGAACATAACATGAATTCAAAGTTTTGAATGACATTAATAGTGCGAATTGATTTGGCACAGTACACGTTAGGCTTGTCCGGAAATTTCAACCCGCGCCTTGTTAGCCCGAAATATTTAAGATATATCTTTGTCACGTTGTGCTCCGACAACTCCCTCCATCTCAACCCGCGCCTTGCTACCCAAAATTACAACGCGCGCGAAAACTCCCACCTCCTGTGAAATCCCGACACGTGAAATGCCCATGATACCCCTGAACCGAAAGAACCGCCTCAAATCGGTGGGGGGTACTTTTGTAACTTACCCCACATTTCGGACAAGCGCGTCCCTAAGCCATGGTTCCCCGCTCCCATCCCATCCGCCCACCCATTCGTACACCGAGGCCGGCAAAACCCGCGAAGCCCCACACCCTCCTCCGTCCACCACCCAGCCGGAGCCTCTTCCCCGACGACGTCGTCCATAGAAACACCTCGACATCCCTCATCCACCATACCGGATGAGGATCCGTCATTGATCTGGTCGTCCCACCGGTTCAACCACCCCGTCCTCCACCTCCAAGGAGCTGCCCCGACGTTCCCCTTATCTTTCGCGCCACCTCCATTCCCACATCACTGTCTTCACCTGCACCACCGGAAGAGCATCATCATCACCGTTTCCTTGGATGAAGCTGCAGCCTAATCGGCGCCACCAAAGAGGTTGTACACTAATCGCCGCATTTTCTTCTTGATTCGATCTCATGGTGCTGCCGGCGCTCGGTCCCGAGCCGACACGGCGTGGCTCCATCCACGGCGGCGTCGCCGGCCACTTCCTCCACGGCGTCGCTCCCTCGACGGCGACGGTCACATCAGTAGGAGCTGCTGCTGCTCTGCTCTTGCTCTCGGTCCCCTGCCTGGTCTGCTCTTGCTCTTGTTCGCGCCGCTGTTCTCGCTCTTGCTCTTGCTTGCGATGCTGCTCCGATTTAGCTACACTTCAGTCGATTGAATCGAATTTTGGGTCAGTCGATTTTCAGGGGGTGGGGGGGCTCGCCGGAGTTAAGGAAGAACCAGCTGCAGCGGGGAGGGGGGCTCGCCGGAGAGGTACCCCACTATCTATCTTAGGGTTCAGGGTGGGGCCGGTGGTC
>NC_057805.1:362632651-362636018 GCF_018294505.1 Triticum aestivum
CGGAGAACCGGCGGTGGGGAGTGTTTTCGGGGCGGGCGGGGCGGCGCACCGCCGGCCGCGGGCGGCGGGGGGGCGGCTGTTTGGCCGGTGGTGGCTGGTGGCTCAGGGGGGTGGAGGTTGAAGATGAACTGCAGGCCCTTGATTTCGTATCCAACGGCTGCAAAATCGACTGACCAGAGATGAAAAAGTCAGTCGACTGACGTGTAGCCTCGCCTCTAGTGCGTTCAGTTTCGACAGTAAAATTCAGTTTCGACAGCAAAATTCAGTTTCGACAGTTAAGTTCAGTTTCGACAGTTAAATTCAGTTTCGACAGTTAAGTTCAGAGATGAGCGGCTGATGTATACATCTAGAACTTTGTGGTTATGTATTTTACGTCATCTATTGGAGATGCTATTAGAATTCCACTCAGGTTAACATTGTCTCTCTTGTCCTGCTTCAGCCTCGGCGTCGTACAACTCACCGGAGCTGCTCCAACAACGAAACCCTCCATCACAGCGGAGCAGTACCTCGGGCTCCATCTCCTGACGCCTAAGATCTTCTTCCCCTCCTCCAACAGCCAAGTCAGCCGGAGCATCCTCACCGGCCAACCCAATCACGCTGAGACCGACATGGCTTCGCCAAAGAGGTTGTACACTTCTTGTGGTTTGACTTAATCTCACCATGCTTCTTTGCATCATGTGGTCTTCCAATTCTTGTGAACCAAACACCCAGATTGGCAGAAATCCTGTGTTTTTAAATTCTCTGTTTTGCACGTGCATTCCTATCCTATTCCTATCTATTTCCTATCCCTGCATTGTTAGAATCCTCAAATTCAAACAAGCCCTTACACAATTACTTCTGTTACAGATATGTGTCAAAGAAAACCTTGTGTGGTTTGTCTTGCTCCTGCGGTGCTGTGTTCCACCCCAGCTCAGCTGCTCCAATGACGGAAGGGTTCACCACAGTAGGGATCCGCCCTCCAGACTGTCTTTCTCCGCCTCAGATCTTCTTCCCCGCCGCCGGCAACCACGACAACTGCATTACCATCATCAACTGAGCAGATGACCTTGAGGACTACACGGGTCCGCAAGAGAGGTCGCACTCTTCCGTGTCTGCTTACGTTATGCATTGCTTAATATGATGACATGCTACTTTATCGTCGTGTTCACCTATTAGACTCCGACTCAGGTCCAAACTTATGCTGAAACTTGAGTTTTTAAATGGTTGTGGGGTACATATTGGGACAGCAATCAGTACTATCTATCTACTATCTGGTTAATCTCGGGTGTCTACTATGAGTTTCATGTTGGGTGCAAACAAACATTAAAGGAGCCATTATCTTTATTTTTTAACTAAAGCTATTATCTGCCTGCTATCAGTTGTTTTGCGTCTATCCACAGTTTTCTACCATCACTCTGGATTTGTGCATGCACTCCTTACATAATCTCACTATGTTTTATTCCTATGCATGTCAGTTATTGTACACAATGGAACTGAACATGTAGAGCAAAAGAGACGAGCCTTACGTAGTAATAATATTTCATGCAGACGTCGCTCCATGGTGGGCGCAAAGGCAACCCCACCTCCACCCATTTTGGATCGTAATCAAGAGGAAGATAACTGTTCTGAGGGGGATTCAGAAGCAGAAGACAACTCCTATTTACCCCATGAGGTCTTCGCTCTAACTTGGCATGCTGATGTTGGTAATATCATGCATATGGTGCCTTGCATTGCTTACTGTATAAATCAAAGATGTCATCTGCTTAGTTTAGACATGCTTTGTGTCAATGCCATCTGTTTAGTTTCTTTATCGTATATGTGAATCATGCAATGCCATCTTGTTTAGCCAGGCATCATATATGTGAATTTTGCAATGCCACCCTGGTTAGCCAGTCATCTTATATGTGAATTATATCATGACATCATTTTTTTATTACGTGTTAAATTTGTCAACAATTTTAGTACATTCAATTACTCTTCCTGTGCATCAGCCATTCGACACGGTCATGGAAAAATCTGGAGTGGAAACAAGGTCTTTAGAGCAGACAATACTATCTGACGAAGCGCATGTCTTGCTGGTTACAGATAGCTCCTCAGAGGAGGATTCAGAGACAGATGACCAGTCCTATTCCCCCCCCCCCCCGAGGTGCATGCTCTAACTTGGCAGGGTTATGTTGCTCATATCGTGTGTATGGTATCTTGCATTGCTATGTCATTTGCTTAGTTTATACATGATTTGTGTGAATGCCACCTGTTTAGTGTCTAATTACCATATATGTGAATTATGCAATGTCATCTTTTTGCAAGACATTATATACGTGAATTATGCAATGCTATCTTGTTGCAAGGCATTATATAAATGAATTATGCAATGACATGCTGTTTAGCCAAGCGTCATATATGTGAATTATATCATGCTGTCCTTTTTTGTATTTCTCATTGCTTTTGTCGACAATGTTTGTATATTCAACTGCTCTTCCTGTGCATCAGCCATTTGAATTGGTGATGGAGAAATCTGGAGTGAAAACAAGGTCTTCAGAGCAGACAATGCTACTTGGTGAAGCAGATATGTTGCTGGTTACAGATAGCTCTTCAGAGGAGGATTCAGAGACAGATGACCAGTCCTATTATCCCCCTGAGGTGTATGCTCAAACTTGGTAGGGTTATATTACTCATATCATGCACATGTTGTATTCCAATGCTTAGTTTTTACATAATATACACGATATTGAATGCCATCTCCTTAGTTGACACATGTAACATCCCAAATTTTCAATTTGGTATGTTATACATAGATCATCATTGCATATCATGTTTTATTGCATTTTGACAAATCCTTGAAAAATCCTAAGCAACTCAAGGACCCTCGGAGAGAGTTGGGGATTTTCTCTAATTTTCACATTTGATTTTCATCAAATAATAAGACGAGGATTTTGGTTTTAATTATTTTCTCTCCGGAAAAATATTTCATTTCAAAAATAAATGAGAGGAGAAAATATGACTTCTCCAAAACAATTGAAATACTGGAGGAAAAATGTTAAAATCAATTATTTGAATTCATTCGGATTTTATTTGCAATTTTTATTGCATTAAAAATATTGCATGTTTTCAAAGTATTTATTTTGGGTTAAACAAATGTTCACCCTATTCTAGATTTACTAACTAGACGGGGAAAATTTATTTTATATTTTTCTGACTTTTATTTATTTTTCTACGAATTATTTTTCGCGGAACGTATTTAAAAAAAACGCGCGTGCCCGCCGGGCCGAGCCCAGCCGCGCCAGGCCGCCGGCCCACCCCGCGCCCCTCTCCTTCCCCAGCACGGGAGCGCCGCCGCCGTGTCCATGGTGGCCACGGGAGTCCGAGCCGCCGCCGCCAGAGCTTGCCC
>NC_057805.1:362636349-362805255 GCF_018294505.1 Triticum aestivum
CCGCCGCCCCCGCCGCCTTTCGCCGGAGCCGGCCAAGCCCCGCCGGAGCCCCGCCCCCGACGAGGTACTGCCTCGCCTCGTTCGTTGCCGGTTTTCTTTAAAAAAAACCTTTCGTTTAAAAAAACCTAGATCGGTTTTTTTCGGTTTTGTTATTTTGCGAGCGTTCACCGAACCGTTCGTTTTAACGAACGCGTTCGTCTGTTCTTCTCTGTTAACGAACGTCCGTTTTTTAACCGTTCGTCCATTTTTCTTTTTCGTCGGATTTTTCTACGATTATCTCAGATTCGATTTCTGATCGAATCTTCGTTTCTGTTTAACTTCTCGCTCGTTTATCGGAATCAGGCGATTCAAGCGCCTAGAGTTTCGTCTCGAAATTCTCTTTCCGTTTAGCCTACTCAAACAAGTTTTTGCTACAGTAAAATTTGACCTAGATCCAGATTAGTAAACGAAGCTTGTTTCTTTCGCCGTTTGACTTTCGTTGCTTCTTTCGAGTTGATTCTTTTTGCAAACCGGAGTTCTTAAGTTGAACTTTCTGGTTGGACCTTTCATTCGAGTTTTACCTGTGCATTAGATGAGTACTGATTGTATGCTTGTTTGTTTGCGATAGAGTACCCGGAGTGTGCCGCTTGTTACTTCGACTCGCTAGGTTTTGCGGATCATCAGCAAGGCAAGTAACACTTTGATCATATACCTTCCATACCCAGTTTTTATTGCATTAGATCTATTTTCCTCAAACAGTTGCATGATTAGGATCTAATTAAATTGTGGGTATTGGGAAGTAGTTGAGGTAGTACCTATTACTTGTTTTCTATTCAAACCCTTGGGAGTTACTTCTGCGTTGCTATTGTTATTGCCATGCTATGCTCGTAGACGTGGATTGGGTTTGAGGGATATTCATGACAGATGTGAGATGTTTATTAATGGTTCAACTTAAGGTGGCAACTAAAACTCACATCTGGGTGGATTGAGGCACCTGGAGAACCCAGTGTTGTCTGATTTTATAAGGTCCGCCACCCAGGCTCAAAGGGATCATAAGATTATTCATGCTAGAAACTTCCGTGTGCAGCCACAAGCTATTATGGGCTCTAGCATAGTTGAGTAGGTTACATGATCTCTTGAAGAGGTGGGCTAGCAGATGTAGGGGAAAGTAGGTGTACCGGTCCATCCAGAGTAAAGAGTGATTGTTTCTGAAAGACTGTGTCTCGGTCATCCGTTTCTCAAACATCATGCAGTGCGAGAAATAAAAAGGAGGCGATCGAGTCTTGTGGGGAAAAGTGCGCAAACCTCTGCAGAGTGTACAAACTAATCATGGTTAGCCGTGTCCCCGGTTATGGACAACTTGAGTATCTAGTACCTGGATTATCATTTGAATCTCATCACCATGTTACTTTTAATTAATTTTTGTTGGGTTAATGATGACACTTAATTGGGATTGAGTTGGAGGTACCTTCTCAATGTTTAACAACCACCATGATAGTTAAATAAAATTTATTCCTTTGTAGTAGGGAAAAATTGGCTTTTCGCTTAAACTTTAACCGTAGAGCTTTCCACCAGCCATATATGCATGTAGTGTAGCATTATTATTGTTCATTACTCTCTATGTGTTACATTGCCAGCATATTCTATGTGCTGACCCGTTTTCGGGCTGCAACGTTTCATGTTGCAGACTTTTCAGACGACGAGTAAGGTGCCTTAGGTCGTGGTCTTATACTCAGTGATGCCGCTGGAGTTGATGGACTCACTTATCTTCCAAGTCTTCCGCTGTTATCGTTATTAGATGGCCTTAAGCCATGTTTATCATACTTAATCTCTTTGGAGATATTCGATGTAATAAGTGTGTGATTGCTACTCTGTTATAAATCCTCCATTTGGACTGTGCGTGTCAGCATTACTGATCCAGGGATGACACTGGTGCACAGCAGCACAGACCATTTGAGGTCTGGTCGCTACAAAGTTGGTATTAGAGCACACGCTGACTGTAGGACACGACCACTAAGCTTAAGCCCTAGAAAGCTTCTCTCTTCTCATTTCTGACCCCTCTCCTTTTTCTACTCTTCTAGGAATGGCGGATGCAAGGAGCAAGTTCATGCAACCAGATGAAGACACGCCCTTTGGTCGACACTTGAAGGAAGTAACTAAGTACTTGAACATAGGAATACCAAGCATCACCGGAACCTACAACGCCACATTACCTGAAGAGGAGAGCTGGAAGATTCAAGTTCACATTCCAGGAAGGACGTTTGTGCCAGTTACTGAACCCATAAGATTGGTTTTCGAAGCACCAACCTGGAGTTTAGGGAAGAGCATGGCCGCACACATCGCCATGGGACGCATTGGAGAAGTCTACCACCAGCAGCTTAAGGATACAATTTACCAAATTTTTGGACGCCGAGACGCGCAATGGGAGATGATCAGAACCAAGAAGGATGGATCAATCGCAGCTTTCATCCAAGAGCAGAACCAACATATTCGTCGCCAGGAGAACCAGATGTGCACGGACAAGGAAGAACTGAAGAAGGCATTAACCAAGATCAAGGAGCTCCAAGAAGAACTCAAGGCTACACGCGAGGATTATATGGAGGAAATCATCGCACTAGTAGGGAAGAATGACGACCTGGAGAAGAAGATTGGAGTATTCATGGGAAATCCAGTGCCAAAAGCAAAGGATGACGAATGCACTTGTCCGGATAACTACATCATCATCGACGACACCGACTCGGAACCAAGTGAAGATGACTTTGTTGATGAAGCTGGAGCGGACATCATGGAGTCTTCAACGGATTAGAACTTTATTAGACCACCATATCAGTAGTAGTTTCCCCCCATTTAATAGTATAGTTCAAGCACTTTGTAACGCTAGTTAGATTGATTGTTTTGCCTTGTTTGAATTGATTGAGTGATATTGATTGTATTTGTCTCATGAGCATATGGGTAGTGTTTTCTCTCTAGACCTCATTCTATTCTTAACTCTCATCTTTTCTAAACCTATCAGATGCCTCCGAGACGCGACACCGGATTTGTTTTCCCGCCAGAGATCACCCAGTTGATTCAGCAACAGAATGCCTTGATGCAAGTGTTAGTGCAGAACCAAGGCAACAACAACAACAACAACAACAACAACAACAACCCACCGCCACCACCACCTGTTGATCACTTAGCTCGTTTCTTGAGGCTAAACCCGCCGGTGGTTTCTAGTAGCACCGAGCCGATTGTTGCGGATGATTGGCTCCGCAAAGTTGGAAGGGAGTTGACCACTATAGGATGCACAGATGCGGAAAGAGTGCGTTTTGCCGCACATCAGCTTGATGGACCCGCAGCATCATGGTGGGAGAATTATACAGCCACGCACCCTATTGACACCGTCACATGGGACCAGTTTCAGCAAGCTTTCCGTACAGCTCATGTTTCAGCAGGAGCTATGGCTATGAAGAAGCGTGAGTTTCGCAACCTACGCCAAGGAGGACGCACCGTAGGCCAGTATGTGGAGGATTTCAGTAAGTTAGCACGTTATGCACCAGATGACGTTGCTACAGATGCTGCCAAGCAGGAGAAATTTTTGGAAGGGCTGAATGATGAACTGAGTATGCAGTTGATGGTAGCAACCTTCAACAACTACCAGGAGCTGGTAGATAGAGCTCTCATGATTGAAGGGAAGCAACAGCAGATTGAAAACCGCAAGAGGAAGTATGGACAAGGGAAGTACAATTCTGGAGCTCAGCAGAAGCCACGATTTACCCCGAAGCCGGGAGGACAGTTTCAGCATACCCATGGAGGAGGTAGTTCGCACAACCATAATGGCTCCAAGAATGGTAATGGGAATGGAGGAGGCAACGGACAGAACCGCACCAACCCATCTACCCCAACCAAGAGGGATCTAAGTCACATTACTTGTTTCAAGTGCCAGAAGACTGGACATTATGCAACTGATTGTCCTGAAGCCCAAAATGGAAATGGCAATGGAAGCTCTGGGAAGAAGCCGAACCCGTTCAACAAAGGACATGTGAACCACGTGAGCGTGGAGGAGGTTGAAGCTCAGCCTGATGCAGTAATAGGTAAGTTTTTGGTTAAGTCATTTACTGCAACCGTTCTTTTCGATACTGGTGCATCGCATTCATACATATCAAGGGGATTTGTGAATAAGTTTAAGATGTCCACCCAAGTTCTCAAAACCCCTATGTTAGTAACCTCGCCAGGAGCAGAGTATATGGCAAGCCAAGGATGTTTTCAGATACCATTGGCCATTGGAAGGCATGTTTTCCCCTCAGACCTCATTGTTTTGGAATCGCAAGGTTTGGATGTGATTTTGGGAATGGATTGGCTATCGTTGTATGGAGGAAACATCGATTGCGCCAGCAAGACAATTTTGCTTACCACCCCGGAAGGAAAAAGGATCAAGTATGTATTTTGGCATATGCCAAAGAGAACTCAAGTAAATTCCTTATCAGGAGTTGTACAGGAGGAAGTACCAGTGGTGAAGGATTATCCGGATGTATTTCCAGAAGAGTTGCCAGGCATGCCACCAGATAGAGACATTGAGTTCTTGATTGAACTTTTGCCAGGCACAGGGCCAATATCTAAGAGACCGTACAGGATGCCAGCAAAGGATGTGGAGGAAATTAAGAAGCAGATCAAGGAGTTACTGGATAAAGGCTATATTCGCCCAAGTTCGTCGCCTTGGGGATCACCAGTACTTCTAGTGGAGAAGAAAGATGGATCGCTGAGGATGGTTGTTGATTGCCGAGGATTGAATGAAGTGACCATCAAAAACAAGTATCCACTGCCGATGATCAATGATTTGTTTGACCGCCTACAAGGAGCTAAAGTATTTTCCAAGATCAATCTACGATCAGGATACCATCAGTTAAAGATTCGAGAGCAGGATATACCCAAGACGGCTTTTACCACCAGATATGGATTGTATGAGTATACCATTATGTCATTTGGACTGACTAACGCACCTGCCTATTTCATGAACCTGATGAACAAAGTGTTTATGGAGTTTTTGGATAAGTTCGTCGTGGTGTTCATTGATGATATTTTAATTTTTTCCAAGGACGAGGAAGAGCATGAGGAGCATTTACGATTGGTACTTGAGAAGCTCAGAGAACATCAGTTATATGCCAAGTTCAGCAAATGTGAATTTTGGCTGAAGGAAGTTGGATTCCTCGGACATGTTATTTCTGGAGAAGGAATAGAAGTGGACCCTGCCAAGGTTGACACAGTGACAAGTTGGGAATCACCCACGACAGTTGGAGAAATCCGGAGTTTTCTTGGACTTGTAGGATACTACCGGAGATTCTTCGAGAATTTCTCGAAGATTGCTAAGCCCATGACTGAGCTATTGAAGAAGGACACCAAATTCAATTGGACTGAGGAATGTGAAGCTAGTTTCCAAGAGTTGAAGAAACGATTGGTTACATCACCAGTGTTGATTCTGCCAGATCAACGCAAGGACTATGAAGTTTATTGCGACGCTTCTCGTCGAGGACTTGGAGCAGTGCTTATGCAGGAAGGAAGAGTTGTGTCATATGCTTCACGACAACTTAAACCCCATGAGAAGAATTATGCTACGCATGATTTGGAATTAGCAGCTGTGGTGCATGCATTGAAGACATGGAGACATTTTCTCATCGGAAACCATTGTGAGGTGTACACAGATCACAAGAGTTTGAAGTATATTTTCACGTAGAAGGAGTTAAATCTCAGACAGAGGAGATGGTTGGAGCTCATTAAAGATTATGATATGAGATTGCATTATCACCCTGGAAAGGCTAACGTAGTAGCAGACGCGTTGAGCCGCAAGAGTCATGTCAACACCCTCATGACAGGAGAGTTACCTCAGGAGTTAGCCGAGGACCTTCGCGAGCTATGTTTGGAGATAGTCCCAAGAGGCTATTTAGCAACATTGGAGATTCAGTCTACCTTGATGGAAAGGATCAGAGAAGCCCAGAAGACAGACAAGGAGATTGAAGAGATAAAGGAGAAGATGAGCAAAGTAAAAGCCAAGGGATTTCGTGAGGATGAGCACGATACCTTATGGTTTGAGGACCGCGTATATGTGCCAAATGATCCGGAGATCAGGAAGTTGATTTTGCAAGAAGCCCATGATTCACCGTACTCGATTCACCCAGGGAATACCAAGATGTATTTGGATTTGAAGAATACTTTCTGGTGGACCGGAATGAAGAAGGATATTGCGGAATACGTAGCAGTTTGTGATGTGTGTCAGAGAGTGAAGGTAGAGCATCAGAAGCCAGCAGGATTGCTACAACCATTGCTGATACCCGAATGGAAGTGGGATAAAATAGGCATGGATTTTATCACAGGATTACCCAAGACTCGTTCAGGCTATGACTCAATATGGGTTGTAGTCGACCGTTTGACGAAAGTGGCTCATTTCATTCCAGTGAAGACCACTTCCACCAGTGCTAAGTTGGCAAAGATATACATGACCAGGATCGTATGTTTGCATGGAGTTCCGAGGACCATTGTATCAGACAGAGGAACCCAATTTACCTCGAAGTTTTGGAAGCAGTTACATGAAACATTGGGAACCAGGCTGGAATTTAGTACAGCTTTTCACCCACAGACAGATGGACAGACCGAGAGAGTCAACCAGAATTTGGAGGACATGTTGAGAGCATGTGCACTAGATTATGGATCTAGTTGGGACGATAATTTGCCATATGTAGAGTTTTCTTATAACAACAGTTATCAAACCAGTTTGAAGATGGCCCCTTTCGAAGCCTTGTACGGAAGGAGGTGTAGAACACCGTTGTTATGGGACGAAGTTGGAGACCGTCAGTTGTTTGGACCGGATTTGATTAAGGAGTCTGAACAGAAAGTGAGGTTGATTCGTGATAGGCTCAAGGTAGCCCAGTCCAGGCAGAAGAGTTATGCTGATTCTAAACGAAAAGAGACAGTTCACGAAGTTGGAGACCGAGTCTATCTTCGAGTATCACCACTTCGAGGAGTAAAGCGCTTTGGAGTTAAGGGAAAGTTAGCACCCCGTTTTATCGGACCATACAGAGTTCTGGAACGTATGGGAGAGGTTGCCTACAAGCTGGAATTGCCCGAAGGATTGTCTGGAGTTCATGATGTATTTCACGTCTCCCAATTGAAACGCCACGCAGAGATGGTTGAGATACCACTGAGAGATATTGTGCCACTGGAAGCGATTCAGCTGGAAAGTGATTTGACCTATGAGGAGAAACCAGTTAAGATTCTTGAGTATGCCAGCCGAGTTACCCGCAGCAAGGTTATCAAGTTTTGCAAAGTCCAGTGGAGTCACCACACGGAAGATGAAGCCACCTGGGAGCGAGAGGAAGATCTACGGAAGGACCACTCCCACCTATTTTCTAGCCAACCCGAATCTCGAGGGCGAGATTCATCTTAAGGGGGGTAGGTTTGTAACATCCCAAATTTTCAATTTGGTATGTTATACATAGATCATCATTGCATATCATGTTTTATTGCAGTTTGACAAATCCTCGAAAAATCCTAAGCAACTCAAGGACCCTCGGAGAGAGTTGGGGATTTTCTCGAATTTTCACATTTGATTTTCATCAAATAATAAGACGAGGATTTTGGTTTTAATTATTTTCTCTCCGGAAAAATATTTCATTTCAAAAATAAATGAGAGGAGAAAATATGACTTCTCCAAAACAATTGAAATACTGGAGGAAAAATGTTAAAATCAATTATTGGAATTTATTCGGATTTTATTTGCAATTTTTATTGCATTAAAAATATTGCATGTTTACAAAGTATTTATTTTGGGTTAAAAAAATGTTCACCCTATTCTAGATTTTCTAACAAGACGGGGAAAATTTATTTTATATTTTTCTGACTTTTATTTATTTTTCTACGAATTATTTTCCGCGGAATGTATTTAAAAAAAACGCGCGCGCCCACCGGGCCGAGCGCAGCCGCGCCAGGCCGCCGGCCCACCCCGCGCCCCTCTCCTTCCCCGGCACGGGAGCGCCGCCGCCGTGTCCATGGTGGACACGGGAGTCCGAGCCGCCATCGCCGGAGCTTGCCCCTCCCCCAAGCCGAGCTCCCCCCCTTTATATATCCCCCCTCTCCTCTCTCCCTCACCTCGCCCGCCGCCGCCGCCCGCACCTGCCGAGCCGCCGCCGCCGGAAGCCCGAGCCGCCGTCGCCCCGGTCGCCACCGAGCCCGCCGGAGTCGCCCCCTCGCCGCCCTCGCGCCCCGCACCCCGCCGCCCCCGCCACCCTTCGCCGGAGCCGGCCAAGCCCCGCCGGAGCCCCGCCCCGATGAGGTACTGCCTCGCCTCGTTCGTTGCCGGTTTTCTTTTAAAAAAAAACCTTTCGTTTTAAAAAAAACCCTAGATCGGTTTTTTTTTCGGTTTTGTTATTTTGCGAGCGTTCACCGAACCGTTCGTTTTAACGAACGCGTTCGTCGGTTTTTCTCTGTTAACGAACGTCCGTTCTTTAACCGTTCGTCCGTTTTTCTTTTTCGTCGGATTTTTCTGCGATTATCTCAGATTCGATTTCTGATCGAATCTTCGTTTTTGTTTAACTTCTCGCTCGTTTATCGGAATCAGGCGATTCAAGCGCCTAGAGTTTCGTCTCGAAATTCTCTTTCCGTTTAGCCTACTCAAACAAGTTTTTGCTACAGTAAAATTTGACCTAGATCCAGATTAGTAAACGAAGCTTGTTTCTTTCGCCGTTTGACTTTCGTTGCTTCTTTCGAGTTGATTCTTTTTGCAAACCGGAGTTCTTAAGTTGAACTTTCTGGTTGGACCTTTCATTCGAGTTTTACCTGTGCATTAGATGAGTACTGATTGTATGCTTGTTTGTTTGCGATAGAGTACCCGGAGTGTGCCGCTTGTTACTTCGACTCGCTAGGTTTTGCGGATCATCAGCAAGGCAAGTAACACTTTGATCATATACCTTCCATACCCAATTTTTATTGCATTAGATCTATTTTCCTCAAACAGTTGCATGATTAGGATCTAATTAAATTGTGGGTATTGGGAAGTAGTTGAGGTAGTACCTATTACCTCTTTTCTATTCAAACCCTTGGGAGTTACTTCTGCGTTGCTATTGTTATTGTCATGCTATGCTCGTAGACGTGGATTGGGTTTGAGAGATATTCATGACAGATGTGAGATGTTTATTAATGGTTCAACTTAAGGTGGCAACTAAAACTCACATCTGGGTGGATTGAGGCACATGGAGAACCCAGTGTTGTCTGATTTTTGTTGGGTTATGGAAAACTTGAGTATGTAGTACCTGGATTATCATTTGAATCTCATCACCATGTTACTTTTAATTAATTTTTGTTGGGTTAATGATGACACTTAATTGGGATTGAGTTGGAGGTACCTTCTCAATGTTTAACAACCACCATGATAGTTAAATAAAATTTATTCCTTTGTAGTAGGGAAAAATTGGCTTTTCGCATAAACTTTAACCGTAGAGCTTTCCACCAGCCATATATGCATGTAGTGTAGCATTATTATTGTTCATTACTCTCTATGTGTTACATTGCCAGCATATTCTATGTGCTAACCCGTTTTCGGGCTGCAACGTTTCATGTTGCAGACTTTTCAGACGACGAGTAAGGTGCCTTAGGTCGTGGTCTTATACTCAGTGATGCCGCTGGAGTTGATGGACTCACTTATCTTCCATGTCTTCCGCTGTTATTGTTATTAGATGGCCTTAAGCCATGTTTATCATACTTAATCTCTTTGGAGATATTCGATGTAGTAAGTGTGTGATTGCTACTCTGTTATAAATCCTCCATTTGTACTGTGCGTGTCAGCATTACTGATCCAAGGATGACACTGGTGCACAGCAGCACAGACCATTTGAGGTCTGGTCGCTACAACACATCATATATGCGATTGCCCTCTGCTCACTTCCTTAGTATATAAATCATATATTTGAATTATACCATGCCATGATGTTTACATAGACAGCATGTATCTGAATTATGGCATGCCAACCCATTTTCTAAAGACATAATATAGTTATATCATCTCATCCTGTTCACATATTCATCATATTTTGAATTATGTCATTCTATCCGTGAATTATATCATGCCATCATGTTTCCATCGACGGCATGTTTGTGATTTATGGCATGCCAACCACTTTAATAGACACATCGTATAGTTATATCATGTCATCCTGGTTACATAGTCATCATATTTTGAAGTATGTCATTCTATCATGTTTAGTTAGCCATCATACATGTGAAACTGTGTCATGCTATCCTGTTTAATTAGCCATCATATATTTGAAATTATGTCCTGCTATTCTGTTTGGTTAGACAACATAAATGTGAATTATTTCATGCCCTGTTTTCTTCCCTACTATCCATTGCACCTGTCTATCTTACAATGTCTGTACATTCAATTACTTTTCTTGTTTTTCAGCCATTTCAATTGGAGGGGGTGATGGCAGTATCTGTGGGAGTAAAAACACGGTCTTCACAAAAGATCGTGCTACCTGTCGATGGAGATAGAACCATGGTTGTACTTGCCCAAGGACCAGCCCCACCACACATAACCCAGACTCATGCAGATTGTACCCCTACCCAGTTGGACAGAGAACCAGCTAAACCCCTTCTAACCCCAACCCCAGCAGATAGTAACCCAGTTCCCTTTGAGACAACACCGTTTCCACCACAGAGCACCCAAACACGAGCAGTTAGTAAGGTAACTGCAGTGCCCAAAGCACGAGAACCACCACTCCGAACCCCAAGTCAACACTTAAAGCAAAAGAAGAATTTTTCTCAGGTCAGGTTCCGTAGCTATGGTTCATACTACTTTGCTCTTGCATCACTGTATTTACTCATACCAACTAATTTCAAATTTGAAGGATGCAATTGAAACTCCAATGGCGCAACAGGTATGTTTTAAACATGTTTCTTTAACGTGTTTGCTGTTGTAACTTGCTCTATGTTGATTTCAGTTTCAATTGAATAAATAGTTATGTTCTCATGCCATGCACATTACAAGTGTTGTTATTGTTGTGTAGTTTCCCACACTTATATTATGTCTATGTTGCTTTGTCTTAAATAGATATGATTCGAACTGTATCTATCTTGATTTGGCAACATAAACTAGAATGATATAGACCACACAGTGACCATACTACATAGATATATGTTTGTTTCATGCTGTTATCCTGTCCACCTTACTACTGAACTGGTTTACCAAAATGACTTTCATATACTACATTGTAAACCTGTGATGTGTTTGTTTGTTTCTCCTTTAGAACGCGGATAAAATATTGGAGAAGAGTACCCCGTTATGCAATGGTAAAGGAAGTAATGCAGATCAGGTTCAAGATAGTGAGACATCCCTATTGTTCTCCAAGAAAGCTGATAAAAACTATATTGAAGACACTGAGACAACCCCAAAGTCATGTCTTGATGTAGTGTTCGAGTTACTGGCTACTACTGCTGGCACCAACTCTTCAAACTCGCGGCCTGAATCAGTTCGGCTTCTTGAGTCTCAACTTCATGTTGAAAGACATCGATCAGATGTTATGCGTTAGGAAGCCGAAGGACTGAGGAAGTCCCTGCAGAATTCAGATGCGTACTTTCTGGTGCAGCAGCAAGTGCTGGAGGATTTAAGCGCCAAACAAGAGAAAGTTAATAAGCTTTCTAAGCATCTTGCTAGCATTATGGGTACCCAGGATATTGTTTCTTGAGCTCTTCTGAAGTGGTTTCAGTTCTGGACTTGTTTTGCTGCGGCGTTTATATGCTGCTTTGTTCCCTATATTTGCACTTGTGGCGAACTTTGATGCCCAGTGGATGTAATATGTGTAATAGCCGTGATAGCCTAGCGTAAGTTGCTTGCTTATTTATTTCCGTTGTCTTGTTTATTTGTTTTCTTGTAGTCAGTGCAGTTCTTTTTCCGCGGTTTGCTAGTGGCCGCAATAACCTTTTTTTTAAACTAGGCCGTAGAAACAATGGGCCTTCTAAGGGCCGTAGAAACAATGGGCCTTCTACGGGGCGTAGACACAATGGGCCTTCTACGGGTCGTATCATCAATGGCCCTTCTACGGGTCGTATGATCGGTTGGCCAAACATGGGCCAATAACATACCACATTATGGCCGTAAATGGGCTAGAGTTGAAATCGTCCGTTCATGGGCCGACCATAACGGGCCGTCATTAATAGGCCGTATTTGATGACGCTATGAAAACGGCCCAATGTATTAATGGGCCACAAACGGGCCGAATGTAACCACGGGCTGTATTTGGCCCACAAGCAGAAAATGACAGTAACGGGCCGAAAGTAAACGAATGCTGGAAATGAGCCCAAGAATAAATGGGCCGTGAGAAGGCCGAAAGATAACATGGGCTGGAAACAGCCCAACAGAATAATGGGCCGTTAATGGGTATAAAGTGATACACTTTTCATTACGGGCCAGTTTTAGCACGGGCCGTTAATGGGCCGAGGGTTACTAAGGGCCTCATATGGGCCAAAAGACCTCATGGGCCGGAAGTTAAAACGGGCTGGAATTATATTGGACAGCCCAGATGATGCGACTGGGCCTAATTCGGATAGGCCGTAAACGGGCCCTGGGTTAGTGGGCTGTAAATGGGCTATATGCGAACAGGCCGTTAACAGGCTTGCTGTGGGCCGGCCCGCCACCTTTTGACCAAGTCAAACGGGCCGGCCTTTTCACAGGAATGGGCTTCTGTTGGGCCATGCCACGTGTCGATGTATCACAGGCGCTTTGGGTCCAATGAGTGGATGACATCTGTCCCAAAGGTGAGCCGACACGTGTTTCCTCCAGCCAATGATGATTTTACACGTGGAAAATCCCAATTGGTCGGGGCTGTTAACGGGTTATCGGATCCAAAACCGGACCCGATAGCTTAACGGCGTTCCGTTACGGTGGATGCCACATGTCGGTCACCCTTGACGAAAGCACTTCTGTGACGCGCGATTTATCGTCATGGAAGTGGACACTTCCGTGATGATAATTTTGGTAATGTCACGGAACACTTCTACGACAGCACATGTATGACTATCCTGATTCTATCATAAATTTGTCATGGATGTACATGCATGACAGAAAACGTGACCTACTATGACAAACACGTACCATCACGGAAGTGTATTTTTTTGTAGTGACTCCCTCCGTCTAGGTGTGTAAGTCACCTTACGAAAACCAAATAATCCCAAAACACTTAGGCACGGACATTAACTCCCTCCTCGTTTCTTGTTTTGTGACATATCAACCAATAAGAGATGTGGGCCATGCATGCTTTCAATGACTTGAGACTGCCAAACATGAGATGCAGTGGTTAGTTCATTGCATGCAATGCTATTAATTAGCAAAAAGACATTAAGTTTTCTCATTTTCCTCTCCGCCTTGGTCGCTGTGCACAACGTAAGATGACTTACACACCTAGACGGAGGGAGTAACATAGCGTTTCCCAAGACAAGATGAGTCTACAAGGTAATAAATGAAGCCATCATAACATTACTGTACTACTCCCTCCTTTCCAGTTTATAGGGCTCCCTCCTTTCCGGTTTATAGGGCTCAATTCGAAAATCTCACCAACCAAGGTAAATGATGAGTGGTGGAATACTTTTTGTAATTTGCAAAAGCACCCAATTAATGCTCTTCTTTTCCTCAAAAATTTATGTTTACCATTGTATTAATTGCAATGCATGCATGCATAAAGTACATGCATTGGTCAATTTTCTCTTAATACTTGCATGCAATTATTTAATGCACCTTGAAATCCAAACTTGTGATGGGGAACAACCAAATTGATCCTTATAAAATGGAAAAACTAAGATTTTGAGATAAGCCATATAAACCGGAAAGGAGGGAGTAGTAACATAGACTAGTGTCATATGCATGAAACTACTAGTGAGTATGGGAGCACATGATATTTCCCCGTCCGGACCGATCCCAAGTTGGCTTCTCACCTTCCTGGCCCAACAAAAACCCCTCCCCCCTCCCACGCGCGCTTCCCGCCCGGCACCAGCTGAGCCCGCCGCTCCACATTGATGGCAAGTCAGGGCGACGTGACCTCTCACTGCTTCTGCCCTTGAAGCGGTGCGCCGACCGAGGGCACCGCCCGCTGCACCCCGGCATTTCAGACTACACAGTGGAGAGTAACTTTAGAGCAAGTACTACAAATATATGACATAGGCAGGCTATAAGGATTTAAATATAGTATTTGTGCTTAGTTGAAGGAGAGAGAAGAGAAGCGGGTTGTAAACTTTTAACCGGTTGTAGCAGGAGCTCCAACATACTTTGTGAGACAAAAGGTGGGGCCATTATTAATGATATAGTATTATACTAAAGGGACTAACTATTGTACTAGCAGGCTATTAGGTTGGTTATAGATGATGAGTCAACTTCATATAGCCGGATGTTGGCTATACTATTAACCATGCTCTAAGTGTGGTGTGAGTGGGACTAAAGTTTAGTCCCATACTGCTAGGTGAGTGTGAGTTGCACCACTTTATAATGTGATCTATTCTAGCATTTGCATGAGCATGATAATAGGAAATCTACACGCGCGCTCTTCGGGAATGAGCCTGTCCAAGGAAAAAAGCTATCCACGTGGTCTATATTTTTGTTGGTCGGAAAATTTATTAAGTCATTAATTAATAATTAACGGATGCCTTAATTACTCATCCATTTCTGATTCTTTTGGATAGTGGGGCTATTATTGACTTGGACATGGGGTTTGGGCCAAAGGCCTACTATTATACTTGGTCTTACTCACACGACCGACCTGACAGGCTCTACCCTAGCTGCCGTTGTATCATATGGTTTCGCACCATTCCAGATCTTAGCGCCGTCACGCAATTCTTCTCTAGCCCTCCTTCCGGCATGCACCGCGAGAAGGGACAGCAGTCCTCCGAACCACGCCTTTCGTGATCCTGTACGGGAGAGGGGCGATCAGGTTTTTGGGGAGCACACTCCTGTGACTGCTGCCAGTGATGACTTCCTCAACGACAGTCTTCTTCCCTGACCTCGGTAACCTCTTCATCAACGACATGAGTGACAACATCAACCACAGTGGTTCTGCTCCCGCTGTACAGTATGTGATTATGTCCTCCTGGTTTAGTCCGAATCATTACTTTGATCTTTGCAATTGTCGTCATGATCTATTTACTGTTGATTCGGGTTAGATCTCATAGTAAATTGCTCATATATTCAACAATCCAATCCAAAAACCTGATTATAGGCAATTTACTCCGAGTGGTTTTGCTGCGCTTTTGAAGCCGCCTACTTTTAAGGGGGTGCAATATAAAATGTGGCGCACAAGAGCAGTATATTGGTTTCAGATCATGTACTGCTATGACGCCACTAAGGGTAAGCCTGAGGGCGATCTTAATCCTACATAGCAGGAAGCTTTTGAGAACATGGATACCCTCTTCAAAGCTGCCATGTTGAGTGTTCTTGACGATTCCATTGTGGATTCATATATGCCGTTTGATAGCGGCAAAGACATGTGGGCTACGCTCGTGTCGGGACCCCGATCCTAAGTCACACCGATCTAGCATGTAACACATCATATCACTTTGCGGCCTCACGCACGGTATTCCCACGGGTGCCACCTTACCTGGCCCGAGACCGTTTGCGCCTTTTGGCTCACGTATATGATAGTGTCTCTAGCATCCATATGACAAAGAACCCGGGCCGACATGACTAGTCGTAAACCCAAAGTGGCACTAACTTACAGGGACAGGCATACATGACCCAGCAACGAACGTGTCGGTCATCAGCGAGTGAATCCGGGCTGTAACAGCTGGGCTAACAGGACTTCGGAGAATCCTGGCTGTAGCAGGCTAACAGGACTCCGGTAGACACCGCGTGACATTTCCCCGAAGGGACAGACACAGGAACAAAGAAGGACATATGCCGGCCAGCCTAATTGTTCCGGAGCCGTAGCAAGTTACCATGGCTCAGTGGAAGCACTAGGAGACATTTCCCGGTAAGAGAGGCTACTAAGGATAAACAACAAGGTTGTCGGATCCCACACATGTACTCCTACATGGCCTCTCACCGCTACCTTTACCAAATCGTGTTCACACACTTAACTCTCAACATCAGAACATAGCACTGCACTCCAATTCATTCCCAATGAATCAGACCTGACACAACTCTAAGCAATACCAGGCATGGCATGGTAGGAACACAACATGGCTCAATCAACTCCTACACATGCTAGTGGGTTTTAACTATTTACTGTGGCAATGACAGGTCATGCAAAGGAATGGGTTCAACTACTGCAGCATAAAGTAGCAGTTGGATCGTTGTTGTCCTAATGCAGTAAATGAGAGCAGGAGCGAGAGAGTGGGATTGTATCAGAATGAACAAGGGGGTTTGCTTGCCTGGTGGATCAACAGGGGGGCATTGCTCCTCTGACAGGTACTCTGGATCGGTCTCCGGAGCAGGACCTATCGAGAAGGAACGGTGTCGGCAATCAATACACAATCATATGCAACAATATGATGCAAGAACATGGCATGTAGATGTGATGTTGTTTGAGCTAATGCAGCTAGCATTCATTTGCATGAAGTCCATTTGAACCAAAGATTCAAATGCAACTCCAAAATAAGCCTTTATAAATGCCAT
Organism: Triticum aestivum; assembly: GCF_018294505.1. Taxonomy (NCBI): domain Eukaryota; kingdom Viridiplantae; phylum Streptophyta; class Magnoliopsida; order Poales; family Poaceae; genus Triticum; species Triticum aestivum. The sequence goes on from NC_057805.1 coordinate 362,652,947, forward strand.
TCATATGTTTTCACTTATACAGTAGGTATAAGTTGGTTTGTCATGCATGAAACCAGTATAGATGGATAGATTGAATTTTTCTGATAATTTTTCATATATAAATTATTTCAATCTGATCTACGGTTGAATTTCTATGAATTTTTCAAGTTTATAACAATTTCTGGAATTTCCTGATTTGTTTTAATACCAGAAAAGAATAATTGTGTCAGCATTGCGTCATGCCTGCTCAGCAGGTCAACGGCGCTGACTAGGTTAAACCTGACGCGTGGGGACCACACGTCAGTGACACAGGTTTTAAACATGGCTTAGTTTTATCTAATCTAATTAAAAGATTAGGGCGCTGGGGCCCACTGTCATAGTCACAGGGGGGTTAATTAGCACGAGTTGACCTGTTTGACCGGTGGTTAGTCACCGGCGAGGCTGAACGCGGCGGAGCGCATCGGGTTCGTCGCTCCGGCGACCATTTGGGCGGCGAAGGCCACGGGTGAGGAGCCAGGGCCTGTCCGCGTCGTCTGGAGCAAGCGGGAGAGGCGGGGGTGGCCTGGGCTCGCCGGAGCGGAGCTCGCGGCGGCGGCCGGAGCTCGGCTCGAGCGGCAGAGGGGCTAGAGGGCGCCGGAAGAGTAGGGAGAGGGGGTTCGATGGCGGGGCTCACAGCGGATCCGGCGGAGGCGTCAGCGAGCTCGGGGGAAGCCCGGAGCGTGCAGGGCGGCGAAGGCGATCTTCGGTGGCCGGAGATGAAGACGACGGCGACGGCGGCTCCACAGGGCGTCTGGCGTCTTGTGGCTTGACGGAGAGGACGAGGGAGTCGTGGCGGAGCTCGTGGACTCGACGGAGGGGCGAGGGGACGGCGGGGAGCGCGTCGGTGGTGAGCTGCAGCGACGGCAGCGCTTCGGCTATCACGCGGGAGAGCGAGGGAGAGGGAGCAGAGGAGGGGATCGACACGGGGGGGAGTGAGAGGGGCCCTTGGAGTGTGTGGCGCTTCCAGAGAGCCGCGGAAGGGAGCAGGGAGGAAGGAGGTGGCCGGACGCGTGGCCACGTGCGGCGAGCACACGCCCCTGTCCTCTTGGCGAGAGGAGAGGGACGACAGGCGCTGGCCAGTCGGCTGGGCCGGCACAGAGCCAGGCCAGCAAGTGGCCCAGGTAAGTCCAGGTAAGGGTTTTTCCCTTTTTGTTTCTATTTTGTTTCTGTTTTCTATTTCTGACATTTGTTTTAACTTGGTTTTTGAACCAAATCAATTTTGCTGCTTCTGAGAAAATATGCAGGGACTTATACAGTTATTCCAAAGTCCCTCACAAGTTTCTAGAATTATTGGAGCATATTTAAAATATATCAAATATGAATCCAATGCAAATAGTTATTGAATTAATTCCAAGTGTCCAAAATAAATATTTATGTGCTCCTAAAAATATTGGTTTGAATTTTACCTCTGACCAATATTTTCAGAGAGAAACATGAACATTTTCTTGGACCTATTTGGAGCAATTTTTATCATGGTCATTTCCAGAAATGATTTCTGAGGCTTTCACATATCCCCAATTCAAATTTAAAGCGAATTTAGACATGATGCAAACATGAAGGCTAGCCTAGGTCATACCAGAACTAGGGATGTGACAACTTGCCCCCACTTGAAAGAATCTCGTCTCGAGATTCAGGGGTCGGTCGAAAGAAGGTGGGGTACTCTAGTCGAAGATGATCTTCTCGCTCCCAAGTAGCTTCTCTCTCGGAATGATGAGACCACTGAACCTTGAGAAACTTGATGTTCTGACGTCGGGTAACACGCTCTGCTTGATCAAGAATGCGAACAGGGTACTCTCGATATGTGAGGTTATCTTGGAGATCAAGTGTTTCGTGGTCCACTCCGCGGATGGGATCCGAGAAGCAATGCCTGAGTTGAGAGACGTGGAAGACATCATGAACTCGAGAAAGATGTGGGGGTAGTTCCAACTGGTAGGCAACCTCTTCTCGTTTAGCAAGAATGCGAAAAGGACCAATGTAACGAGGAGCCAACTTGCCCTTGATACCGAAATGATGGGTACCCTTCAAGGGAGTAACCCGAAGGTAAGCCTTGTCGCCAACTTCATAAGCCACTTCCTTATGATGACGGTCATACTGGCTCTTTTGACGAGATTGGGCTGTTTTCAAATTCTCACGAATGATGCGAACTTGCTCTTCTGCTTCCTGAATCATACCTGGTCCAAAGAATTGTCTTTCCCCGGTTTCTGTCCAGTTCAAAGGTGTTCGACATCTTCGTCCATACAGAATCTCAAAAGGAGCTTTCTTGAGACTGGATTGGTAGCTATTATTATAAGCAAACTCGGCGAAAGGAAGACACTTCTCCCAATCCATACCGAATGAGATAACGCAAGCTCTAAGCATGTCTTCGAGAATTTGGTTTACCCATTCCACCTGACCACTTGACTGAGGGTGGAAAGCGGTACTGAAGGAAAGATGGGTGCCCATGGCAGTTTGGAAACTCTCCCAGAAATGAGAAGTGAAAAGACTACCACGGTCTGAATTGATCTCTAGTGGGACACCATGAAGTGACACTATTCGAGAAATGTATAAGTCAGCAAGCTGGCTAGGAGTGATACTCTCTCAAACAGGAAGGAAGTGAACCACTTTGGAAAGACGATCAACAACTACGAAGATAGCGTTATTCCCTTTCTTGGTCCTGGGAAAGCCGATGATGAAGTCCATACCAACTTTATCCCATTTCCACTCAGGAATGGCTAAAGGCTGAAGGGTGCCAGCAGGCCTTTGATGCTCTGCCTTAACGCGATGACAAACGTCACAATTAGCAACGAAGTCGGCGATTTCTCTCTTCATCCTAGTCCACCAGAACCTCTGGCGTAGGTCCTGATACATCTTAGTACTACCGGGATGAATCGTGAGGGGAGATTCATGAGCCTCCTTAAGGATCAGTTGTCGCAGATGTTGATTCTTGGGAACTACCAAGCGATTCTCAAAGAAAACAACACCTCAATCATCTATAGAGAAACTTCCTCCAACTCCCTTCTTAATGTTTCTCTTAATGCGGATAACACCCCTATAAAACTTCTGGTCAGAGATGATCTGATCCTCAAGGGTAGGCTTCGCCACCAAGGTAGATAGGAATCCGTGAGGAGCAAGGTGAAGGTTAAGCTTACTTAATTCCTCATGGAGAAGTGGTTGGCCCTGCTGCAACATAAGATTGTTGCAATAGGACTTACGACTTAGCGCATCAGCCATGACATTGCCCTTGCCTGGGGTGTAGGTAATCCCTAAGTCGTAATCTGAGATCAACTCCAACCAATGTCTTTGCCTAAGGTTCAAATCTGGTTGGGTGAAAATATACTTGAGACTCTGGTGATCGGTGTAAATCTCGCAACATTTACCAAGAAGGTAATGTCGCCATGTCTTAAGTGCATAGACTATGGCTGCAAGCTCTAGATCATGTGTAGGATAATTCTCCTCATGTGGATGCAATTGTCGAGATGCATAGGCAATCAGATGACAATCCTGCATAAGAATGCAACCTAGTCCCTGTCGTGAGGCATCACAATAGATAACAAAGTCCTTAGTGGAATCCGGTGGCACAATTATGGGAGTAGAAGTCAGGCATCTTTTCAGTTCCTGAAAACTGTACTCACACTGTGGGGACCACTCAAACTTTTTATCTTTCTTGAGAAGTTCCGTGAGAGGTTTGGCCACTTTGGAGAAGTTTTCAACGAAGCGGCGACAATAACTGGCTAGACCAAGGAAACTCCTAACTTGTTTAACTGTTTCAGGTGGAGTCCAATCAAGAACGGCCTGAACTCTCTCAGGATTGATAGCAATGCCCTTACCAGGGATTACGTGGCCGAGATAGGTCACTTCTGGCAACCAAAATTTGCACTTGGAGAACTTGGCATAAAGGTGGTGCTCTCTGAGTTTTTCTAACACAAGTCTAAGATGTTCGGCATGCTCTTCCTCGTTCTTCGAGTAAATAAGAATATCATCGAGGTAAACCACGACGAACTTATCTAAGTACTCCATGAAGATCGAGTTCATCAAGCGGGAGAATGTGGCTGGAGCATTGGTTAGACCGAAAGACATGACGGTGTACTCGTACTGGCCATAACGAGTGACGAAAGCAGTCTTAGGAATGTCCTCGTTTCTGATCTTGATTTGGTGGTAGCCTATCCTCAAATCCATCTTGGAAAAGACTGAGGATCCAGCGAGTTGATCATACAGGTCGTTGATCCGGGGGAGCGGATACTTGTTCTTTATCGTGACCAAATTAACGGGACGATAATCTACAACCATCCGATCCGTACCATCCTTCTTCTTGACAAAGAGGACGGGACAAGCCCAAGGAGAAGAACTAGGACGGATGAAACCCTTTTGCAAGGACTCATCAAGTTGTTTCTTAAGCTCTGCTAGCTCTAAGGGTGCCATCTGGTAAGGTCTCCTAGAAATTGGGGCGGTTCCTGGGATAAGATCTATGACAAACTCTACATCTCTATCAGGTGGAATGCCTGGCAGTTCCTCTGGAAAGACATCCGGAAAGTCACGAACTACCGGGATATCTTCAAGGTGTGGGAGAGGGCTGGCATTAAGAGAATAGAGTTGGCGCTTTGCAACTCTGGTGGAGACAGTGACTATCTTGCCAGATGGGTGTGTAAGCTGAACAGACCTAGTGTAACAGTCAATCTTGGCATGATGAGCTGTCATCCAGTCCATACCCAAGATGATGTTGATATCTGAAGACTTGAGGGCTACAAGTGATGCAAGGAATACAAGTCTATCAACAAGGATTTCATTACCATGGCTTATTCTGGTAGTTTGCCATCTAGACCCCGGAGTTTGGATTTCAAGCGGAGTTGGCATATCACAAAATGACAAGTCGTGCAAAGAGCATAGCCTTCAGAGATGAAGGAGTGAGATGCTCCGGTATCGAATAGAACCGAAGTTGGATGGCAATTGACAAGGAGTGTACCAAGAACGACATCCGGATCATCATGAGCGTCTTTAGCTGAGACGTGATGCACACGTCCACGTTCAGTGGAAGCTGACTTCACACTGATCATCTTGCGTGATGGCTTACCACGGCCAACCGACTTCTCAGGCGGGGGTGGAGCATAGTTGGTTTGAGAGCAGTCACGTGCATAGTGTCCTGGCTCTCTGCATGTGAAGCAAGTCCCTGAAGTAGGACGTGGACCCGCATTGGAAGGTGGCCTACCAACAGGCCTGGGTGTAGCATATGACTGAACTGGGTGAGGCACCACATATGATGGCCTCGGTGCATATCCAGGTGGAAGAGCGGAGTTCGCAACCCAAATCCGGCGCTTCTGAGAACTAGAACCGGAGGAAGAAATCAAATCACGGGTGTGCTTATGAGACTCCTCATAAGTGAGCTGAGCTGTCTCTGCATTAATGGCCTTGTTCACAAGATCCTGGAATGTATTGCAATGGTGCAAGTGGAGATCACGACGCAACTTGGGGTTGAGACCCTTCCGGAACCTAGCCTGCTTCTTGGCATCCGTCGACACTTCTTCTGTAGCATAACGGGCGAGGTTCTCAAACTCTCTACTATAAGCATCAACAACCAGCTTACCCTGGGTGAAACTACAAAAATCTTCTCTCTTGCGGTCAATGAGAGCCTGAGGAATGTGATGCTCGCGAAAAGCCTCAGTGAAATCTCTCCAGGTAGGTATCTGGCCAGCTGGAAGCATAGCCTCATAGTTCTGCCACCAAAGACTAGCAGGACCTTCCAGGTGATATGCAGCATAGGTGACCTTGTCACCTTCAGCTACGTTCGCAGAATGCAGCTTATGAGTGATACTACGGAGCCAGTCATCTGCATCGAGTGGCTCAATGGAATGATGGAAGGTGGGTGGGTTCAGACCAATGAAGTCGGTGATGGAAACAAACTCATTACGCTGATGGGCGGTGTTCTGCTCAATCCGTGCCAACAAGCGGTTAGTCTCGCGCTTGTTCATCTCAACCTCTAACATGAACTTTGCCAACGAAGACTGATCGGGAGGATCCTCATCCCTACCATCTCCGTGGTTCAGGCTATGAGCAACAGAACTTCGGGTAACTGACGACATCCTAGAGAACGATACCAAGGAAAACAAGGATGGAGTCAGCATCAACTATAGGATGCAGAAAGTAGCACAAGAAATTAGTATCTCTCGGACTCCTAGGACAATTCCGGCAGCATAACGGCAGTAAAATGCTCAAAATGGGACATCCTGCAAACGATGGGGTGGTACCATACTCAACATCATCACTCAAGGTTTTGTGAAAGTACTAAACAAACTACACCGGAAGTACTCGAAAACTGGGATATGACTCTGATCAACCAATCCTATGAGACTACAGAGTAGTAACACGTGATCCTGATAGACGGAAGAGACAGCCTAATTCCTTAACCCCGTAGGAAAGGTAGGATGACTCAGATCAGAAGGCATAAGGTATAAGGAGTAAAAGAGCCTTACGTTCCCTTCCACAATCAATTCCCTTATATAACTAAAGAATTTCTAGACTCAACTTCGACAAGTTTGGCTTGGTAATCCTACAGGTACTCAGGCTCTGATACCAAAGCTGTCGGGACCCCGATCCTAAGTCACACCGGTCTACCATGTAACACATCATATCACTTTGCGGCCTCACGCACGGTATTCCCATGGGTGCCACCTTACCTGGCCCGGGACCGTTTGCGCCTTTTGGCTCACGTATATGATAGTGTCACTAGCATCCATATGACAAAGAACTCGGGCCGACATGACTAGTCGTAAACCCAAAGTGGCACTAACTTACAGGGACAGGCATACATGACCCAGCAACGAACATGTCGGTCATCAGCGAGTGAATCCGGGTTGTAGCAGCTGGGCTAACAGGACTCCGGAGATTCCGGGCTGTAGCAGGCTTACAGGAGTCCGGAGATTCCGGGCTGTAGCAGGCTAACAGGACTCTGGTAGACACTGCGTGACTTTCCCCGGAGGGACAGACACAGGAACAAAGAAGGACACATGCCGGCCAGCCTAAGTGTTCCAGAGCAGTAGCAAGCTACCATGGCTCAGTGGAAGCACTAGGAGACATTTCCCAGTAAGAGAGGCTACCAAGAATAAACAACTAGGTTGTCGGATCCCACACATAGCAATACACATTACACGTATGCATAACATGCAAGTATGTGCTGTACAACATGGCATCACAACATAACTCAACAACTCATATAGATAAAGGCCGAGAAGAGCCACATAGCATTTAATACAAACAGGGGTCTCATGACCCATCATTCAGAGCATACAAGCAACGGAAGCATTACATGTCTGAGTACAGACAACTACAAAAGAAAAAGGCTGAGAAGCCTGACTATCCACAAGACCCTCCCAAGGGTACATGATCGTAGCTGAGGTAACAAGCTACTCGTCGAAGTCCAAGCGGAACTACTAGTGAGACAGATGTCTCATCTAATAAACATAAATTAAGGAAACGTGAGTACAAAGGTACTCAGCAAGACTTACATCAGATCCTATCATACATGCATTAGTATCAAGAAGGCAATGTGGGGTTTAGTTGCAGCAAGCCAGCTTTGACTCAGTGGCTATCCTGTTCTACGACTACGAGTAACTTCTTTGAGGTCGAAAAGCGCACACGAGTCCACTAATCACCACATCAATACACTACTGTGGATTCATAACCGTCTCCCTACGAGAAGGTCATCCATAGCACTCACACTTGTCTTGAGCATTTTAGAGTATCCACTTTCAGTTGTCTATGTACCACGTAAGCATCCAAGAAGTCCATAACCGAGGACACAGCTATTCGAATAGATCATGATAACCCTGCAGGGGTGTACTTCTTCACACACGCTCTCACCACTTATCACCATGTACACGTCATGTATCTCGGCAACCTTCAAGCGGAAGCCTGGCGAGGGTGTCGGCCACGACCTGACTAATCACACAAGACTCTAGTCCAGGTTTATCGCCTATTCGGGATCCATCCGCAGGGAGTCCGGCCGAGGTTTCCACTACGGCCCCAAACGATGTGTGCAGGGTTCCCGAGCTCACCATCCGGGTGCCACTCGGTACACCGGGCCACGTGTGCCTAGTCTGTCCCAAGTCCACCCTGCCGGGTGCCACTCGGTAGAAAAATAGCACTACCTACAAACACCAGAAACTAGTTGCAACTCCTGGACAGAGATCGAGGTGGTTAATAAGTCGAGAGGGGCACTTAAGCATTCCAATGCGTGGTAGTAGCTAGTCATTGGACAACATACACAGAACTTAGTGCTTATGGACGGTTCCAGTGAGACAACCCACCATGTACTCCTACATGGCCTCTCACCGCTACCTTTACCAAATCGTGTTCACACACTTAACTCTCAACATCATAACATAGCACTGCACTCCAATTCATTCCCAATGAATCAGACCTGACACAACTTTAAGCAATAGCAGGCATGGCATGGTAGGAACACAACATGGCTCAATCAACTCCTACACATGCTAGTGGGTTTTAACTATTTACTGTGGCAATGACAGGTCATGCAGAGGAATGGGTTCAACTACCGCAGCATAAAGTAGCTGTTGAATCGTTGTTGTCCTAATGCAGTAAATGAGAGCAGGAGCGAGAGAGTGGGATTGTATCAGAATGAACAAGGGGGTTTGCTTGCCTGGTGGGTCAACAGGGGGGCATTGCTCCTCTGACAGGTACTCTGGATCGGTCTCCGGAGCAGGACCTATCGAGAAGGAACGGTGTCGGCAATCAATACACAATCATATGCAACAATATGATGCATGAACATGGCATGTAGATGTGATGTTGTTTGAGCTAATTCAGCTAGCATTCATTTGCATGAAGTCCATTTGAACCAAAGATTCAAATGCAACTCCAAAATAAGCCTTTATAAATGCCATTCATATGTTTTCACTTATACAGTAGGTATAAGCTGGTTTTTCATGCATGAAACTAGTACAGATGGATATATTGAATTTTTCTGATAATATTTCATATATAAATTATTTCAATCTGAGCTACGGTTGAATTTCTATGAATTTTTGAAGTTTATAACAATTTCTGGAATTTCCTGATTTGTTTTAATACCAGAAAAGAATAGCTGTGTCAGCATTGCGTCATGCCTGCGTCAGCAGGTCGACGGCGCTGACCAGGTCAAACCTAACACGTGGGGACCACACGTCAGTGACACAGGTTTTAAACAGGGCTTAGTTTTATCTAATCTAATTAAAAGATTAGGGCGCCGGGGCCCACTGTCATAGTCCAAGGGGGGGTTAATTAGCACGAGTTGACCGGTTTGACCGGTGGTTAGTCGCCGGCGAGGTTGAACGCGGCGGAGCGCGTCGGGTTCATCGCTCCGGCGACCATTTGGGCGGCGGAGGCCACGGGCGAGGAGCCAGGGCCCGTCCGCGTCGTCTGGAGCAAGTGGGAGAGGCAGGGGTGGCCTGGGCTCGCCGGAGCGGAGCTCGCGGCGGCGGCCGGAGCTCGGCTCGAGCGGCAAAGGGGCTAGAGGGCGCCGGAAGAGCAGGGGAGAGGGGGGTTGTGGCACCTCGATCCGCATGGAGCAGGGGGCCTTCGCACGTCAGCCCAGGATAACACCTGACGCACGACAGGTCTATAATACAGCATTCCAGGTACAAAAATATTCATCAAATACATGTATATGAGATTACATCATTGATGAATACAATTATCTGGCATAGCCCTAAGGCTATTAAATGACAGTGGAAGTCTGATAAAAATGGCGGCGGAAGTCTTGGTTTGGCAGCATAACAACGCTGGCTGGGCTCCACAACTCACAGGACTGGCAAGATTACGGCCTAGCACGATGGATCAAGCGAGCAATATGGGTACGACCGACAAAACTAGCATGACACGCCAAGTCAGTACATTGAATGTACTTGCAAGACAACCAAATACATAGCATCCAAACAAGCTGCAGACAAAGCAAGAACCGAGCGCATGCAACACCCTATCTCATATCAATTACTAAACATGGCATGATAAAAATCAACTAAGCATGAACAAAATCATAACATCTACTAACATGGCAATGACATGGCATATCAGAACATGATTATAACATTGTAATAGCAAAACATAGAATTTTATCTCAATCATGGCATAACTTAACATGTCAATCAAAGCATAGCATGGCATCAAGAAACTATGCTGAAAATAAACTACCAATAATATCCAATGCAGACATAGCATGTTAACATTATGCAATCATCTTCTGTTCTATCATGGTTCTTTAAATGCAAATAATGATATATTATTCCAGCAATGCAACCAAACTTGTGCACCGAGTCCCTCGGACTCTCTTATCAATGGTGATCATCTCTGGATCACAAACACACCACCAAAGTGGTCTTTCTCAAGAACAACTCGTGATCCTTACGGCGATCACAACCACGACCAACACTTGGTCTCCAACCGTGATCCTTACGGCGATCACAACCACGACCAATATTTGGCCCGTGATCCTTACGGCGATTACAACCACTTATCTCATCATCAAAATATCGTCGTGACTCCTCACGACTATCTCATAGTTCAAGTTACCATATTCTTGTTATCACATATTTATTTACCAACCTAATTATTTCGGTTTGTCCTCCATTTTGACCAAGACCTGATAGTGGGACCTACTATGAACTGTTGCTATCGATAGACTTTATACACTCTGCAGAGGTAGCACACTATACCCACACCACGGAACCCATGGCCTCGTCATCCCATTCGGGTGGACCAACGGCATTCCGACGAAACCAACCTACTGCCATGACGCTGTCCCGGCCACTCCGACCCAATCCCCAACGGGCTGGTCCTGGGTGGCCCCGTGTCTACCAAAGACACCCCGACCACCGTCATGGTCAACTCCCACTCGGGGACACTCCCACTCGGGGACTGGTACCAAAAATCTCAAAAACGAGCACACAAGGTTATGTCCACTTACCTGATCAGGGTAAGCACGCCCATAACCTTCCCTAGTGGGAGGCACCAGCGAGAGGTCACGACAATAGCTCGCATTAAGGCCTCCCATAAGCCAAATGTGGCTGCACTGAAAAAGTTCGGTTTGGCGCACTATGACTCGATCCCATCGATGACGGAGGAGGTTTGTTATTATTAAGTCATTTTATTTCCTTCTCCATCATCATGAACATATTTAACATGAGTGCAACATGCCGCATACAAATGCACGAACAAAATATTGAACTCCTCAAGTGCACAACTATAACATAAAGGACACGACAATAGTATATCAACGGTGCATTACAATCCTCATAACAGTTTATAACGATGACATGCAAATAAAGTAGAGTAGTGGCATGGCATTATTAATAATAACATTCTAATTAACATGGCAAAGGTATCATGAAACACAAGCATGCAAGATAGGCATAAAGAAATAACTGCCGATGAAAACGATATAAAACAACTACAACTACACACACACACACAAGGTGCAAGCAAAGTCAAGATGCAAGTTCGGGGCTCATGATAAGAGGTTGGCTTGCCTGGGGGTCGACAAATACTCCGGGAAGAAGCGCGAAATGATCGCGAAAAGATTTGCCGGAAACAGTTCCTTCTCAGAGGGGCTGTTAACGGGCAAGGGCAAAAAGGTCATTTTCACTATGTGAAAATATTATGAAAATGACATCAACGGAACGGGCTCGACGAAACGAAGACGTGGGCTTTGGATTCACCTCATTTGGAGTTGTGGGTAAAACGATATGACCGTTTAACTACCAGGGACCAATCTGTAAAGAAAATCATTACAAACGGGGCCCTAGCAGAAAAACAGATCGCGTCTTTCTCAGAAATACGCTTTCCAGAAAGGAAAGCGCATTCTAACCCGAAGAAGAGGAAGAATACGCTTTTGGTGATTGAAAGCGCATTATCCAGCAATACGCTTTCGCGTGGGGAAAACGACTTCGCGCCTGGGGCGCGTCCACTTATCCAACGTGGCGCTCCCCGTCTCGCCGACAGATGGGGCCCAAAGGCAGGGTCAACGCGGGCGGGGCCCGCCTGGCCTTCTTCTTCCTCACGCTCGGGGTCGAGCGAGGCAGCGGGAGGGGATCGCCCCGACGGCGATCGTCGGCGCGTCCGGCCACCTCTCGCGACGGCCGACCTACCCACGAGCTCAGGAGAACGAGGCGCATCTCCTGGTGGGCTCGGTTGCCGGCGAGGAGCGCGGGAGAAGAAGCAGCAGGGCACGCGGCGGAGAGGGGCTTCAGGGTCTGGTGGGCATGGGGTTCTGGTGGGGGAAGTGGAGGGGCGGCGAGCCAGGGAGGATCGACGGGGAGTGGCGCGTCCATCCATGGGCTCAGACTGGGCAGGGGACGGCCGGAGAGAGAGAATGGCCGAGGGGGATCGGCGGCGGCCATTCGGCCATGGAGGGGGATGTGGAGCTCCGAGGCGAGTGGGGAGGCTTTGAGAGGCGTTGTGACTGCGGAAGAGCTCGAGGGCTCTACTTATAGCCGCGGGAGAGCTCGGGAAGGGGGGGCGAGGTGGCACGCTGCGTGCGACGTGTCCGTGCACCGGTGAGGGCGCAGGCCCGGCCAAGGCTCACGGGGAGGCACGGGAAGGCGACGAGGGGGATCAAGACGAACGCCAGAGGGTCACGGAGACGAGGAAGGCGTGCGGACGAACGTAGGAAGAAGACATCGGCGAGGAAGACGACGATGCACAGGAGCACACTATTCCGGTCGTTGGCACGGCTCTCCGGAGAAGAAAACAAAGGGGGCCAGAGGCCCAGAGGGAAGACGACGACGAGGGGGGCTACTGGACATTAATGGCGAGGCCAGAGGCGGTCGGGGCAGCGATGCCGACGACCACAGTGGCTAGACCACCGTTTTGGCTGGTTACACGCGTGGTCACCACTGGCATGGCATGCTCTGGGGTTTTAACTGATGTAAATTCATGTCTACCGCGTAGTCCTTCCAGCGTGGAGTGTTACCATGGTGAAAGATCGGGCAGAGACAAATGGAGATGAGAGAAACAAGCTCCACAAGTTTGCTGTTGCAAACTTGGCAAAATCCTAGAGATTAAACCAGAGAGGTTAAATGGTAAACTTGATGTCCGGGAGGCTTGGGGTAGAAAGGACTACGGTCCTGGGAGTTTTGAGGTAAAATGGACAACTATTTACCATAGTTGCTGTACAACCACCAAAACTGACCCAGAAACTTAATCATGATGAAACACTCACTAGGAGTGATGGATTGGGCTATATCTTGGCAAAGCCTGATGATTTGAACATACCATGATGCTGTAAAAAGTTCATACCAAATGGACTCACCAAAATGGTACTTCCTTCATAGCTATCATTTCTGTCCAAAAACTTCATAAAAATCCTCAGGGCAATTGGTCAAGTGAAATGATCCACAATCTTGTGGAGATAGGTTATATGAGTAGGAGAAGGCCTGGAAATATTATCAGCCATAATGGAGCAAGATAAAATACACTTGCTTCACAAACTGAAAATTTGGACAAAAAACAAGAATTGCTCCTTTGCTCACATAGTTCAATTAAATGAACTGAATTTGGGTGGAGGATAATGATTTGAGATACTTGAGAGGATGGAAAAGTTTCATCCCATTTGCAAATACTATGAAGGTACTTCCTTCACAAACTTGTGTTCTGGTCAGAAACTTTGAAAAATTGCACAGGGAGCTAGGGTGAATGGATTGAGCTCATCTTTGGTATCCATGGGTTATTTAACAATGTTAAACACCCTGCCAAATTTCAGCTCAATTGGACTTATCAATAAAGCACTTCCTTTGCAAAATTTCAGAAAATGCAGAAACTTGCATTGGATCATGTGCCAAATTTTGAACTTTGGAATCATGGTATTAGGATGTAACAAGTGATTATATAGCAAGGACAAGCTCCACAATTTATGTGGGAATTTTCTCTGCTATAAAAATAGTAGTTCCTTTGGAAATTGGCAGAAATGCAATATTGGCATTAAATAGGAAAAGGCAATTTTCCTTATTTAATTATGGCCAATATACTTGCCAGAGCTTGGATTAGGCATAAGCATCAACTCCACCAATTCTCATGAATTTAGGAGATGGCTATATATGCCTTTGGATTTTATTCCTCAGAAAGGCAAGAAAAGGAATAAATCATAATTCAAAAATATTGGATTGGACCTAGCAATATTTTTGCATATCCAAGGTTAAGAAAGATAGGATGATCTCTGGGATCAATTGGGAGGATCAACAGAACAAGGAAAATGGTGGCTCCTTTGTAATCACAAGGGCATATCCAAATTCCAAAAATTTGGAATTAGGGTTTAAGAGGAATTGAGCTGATGCAAATGAGGTCTTGCCCACTGAAAAAGACATGAGCAGGATTTTGAAAGGTTGGAAATGACAAAATTTTCTCAGGGTCATCCAGCAAACTCAGGAGAAAATTTTGAAAATGAGTGCCAGGAGAGAATAACAGCACAAAAATTGATAACCCAATTTTGGGGCTGTTACAGGGGTTCGACGGCGGGGCTCACAGCGGATCCGGCGGAGGTGTCAGCGAGCTCGGGGGAGGCCCGGAGCGTGCAGGGCGGCGAAGGCGATCTTCGGTGGCCGGAGATGAAGACGACGGCGACGGCGGCTCCATAGGGCGTCCGGCGTCTTGTGGCTTGACGGAGAGGACGAGGGAGTCGTGGCGGAGCTCGTGGACTCGACGGAGGGCCGAGGGGACGGCGGGGAGCGCGTCGGCGGTGAGCTGCGGCGACGGCAGCGCTTCGGCTATCACGAGAGAGAGCGAGGGAGAGGGAGCAGAGGAGGGGATCAACATGGGGGGGAGTGAGAAGGGCCCGGGGAGTGCGTGGCGCTTCCAGAGAGCCGTGGAAGGGAGCAGGGAGGCAGGAGGTGGCCGGGCGCGTGGCCGCGTGCGGCGAGCACACGCCCCTGTCCTCCTGGCGAGAGGAGAGGGACGACTGGCGCTGGCCAGTCGGCTGGGCCGGCACATAGTCAGGCCAGCAAGTGGCCCAGGTAAGTCCAGGTAAGGGGTTTTTCCCTTTTTGTTTCTATTTTGTTTCCGTTTTCTATTTCTGACATTTGTTTTAACTTGGTTTTTGAACCAAATCAATTTTTCTGCTTCTGAGAAAATTTGCAGGGACTTATACAGTTATTCCAAAGTCCCTCACAAGTTTCTAGAATTATTGGAGCATATTTGAAATATATCAAATATGAATCCAATGCAAATAGTTATTGAATTAATTCTAAATGCCCAAAATAAATATTTATGTGCTCCTAAAAATATTGGTTTGAATTTTACCTCTGACCAATATTTTCGGAGAGAAACATGAACATTTTCTTCGACCTATTTGGAGCAATTTTTATCTTGGTCATTTCCAGAAATGATTTCTGAGGCTTTCACATATCCCCAATTCAAATTTAAAGCGAATTTAGACATGATGCAAACATGAAGGCTAGTCTAGGTCATACCAGAACTAGGGATGTGACAGCTCGAGGCCATGTTTTGGGCCTCGGGCGCTGGCAACGAGTTGTACGTCATGGAGCAATTCTGTGACTACAAGATGACTGATGAGCGCTCTGTTGTTCAGCAGACTCATGAGATAGAGTCACTCGCTAAGGAACTTGAGTACTTTAAGTGTGTGTTGCCGGACAAATTTTTTGCTGGGACCATCATTGCCAAGCTTCCACCTTTGTGGAACGACTTTGCTACTTCTCTGAAAAACAAGAGACATGAGTTTTCCGTTTTAGATCTCATTAGCACTATTGATTTTGAAGAAAAGGCGAGAGCAAAAGACACCAGTGCTCGGGTCGCTGAGGGAGCTTCTAGTGCCCACATGGTACACGAGAAGAACTTCCAGCCCAACCAGCCCCAAAACAACAAGAACAAATCTCAGGGGAAAGGCAAGTTTGATGCAAAGAACAAGCCGTCACATTCTACCAACTTCAAGAAGAATTCTCATAACAGGAAGGGATACAAACCTCAATTTTGGTAGCACCGCACAAAATTTATATGGCTGCATATACCTGCTGTCAGCTAACCTCATGGTGCTCCAGGTATTCCTACATTTGTAACTAGGTACAATGACCACCGCAAGATCAAATAAGCTTATTCATACGTTGACTTGCTGATTGCAGTGCGGAATGATCCTGTCATGTGTGGAGGAGTAAACAAGCAGTGCAGCCGAAGGTGGAAATCAACCAAGGACTTATGAAATTATATATAATCTTCCTCAGGCAGGTCAGTATCCCCTTCGTCCAGATGATCATGTTTTGTCACGCCGAGCTATTTATATGTGCTACTGTTTTGCAACACCGTTTAAGTATAGCTATTGTTTTCCTATCTTTTCAGATTCAGGACAATGAAGATGATTTAAGGGGAACTGCACTATATGGACTCATGTTGAGTCATCTCTATTGCCTCATGTGTTTGCTGCAAATGTGTCAACATCAATTGCAAGATGAGGCAGCTAGCTAGCTGTGGAGTTGCCAACATGCTCAAAGTGCTCGCAACATTGAGAAGAAACAAGCATGCCCAGGAAATTAATGCGTGCGCAGGGAGGCCCTTTGCTCTGAGAAGCATCGACCAATTTTCTTTATTTCCACACCTTCTAACAGCTTTTTATTGGTTATAGTATGGTGAATCATTGAGATGCGTGAACATGCTGAAATTTTGTTCTTCTGAATGTTAGTATGCATACCGTATCTTTTGAAGCTTAGTTTAATGTGAATGTTGACTAGCCTGTGAACCTTCACAATCTACTAAGTATATTGTAGGCCTGTTATTTGACACCTCACTTTGTCGCGCTTCGCGACCAGTGTGAGTGTCTGCATCCAGTACCGCATCCTCTAATTTGGTGGATGCCAAGTTGAAAAAGGTTACCGATGAGTAGCCATAAGCTGGAAACGTCTCTTTTTTCTTTCAAATGGGCAATAAGCTGGAGAGTGTCTCGGGCTGCCTCTAGCACAAGGCCCTCCAGTATGAAACACGGGCAGCCGACTGGGCCGATACAAAAGCCTATCCATCTTAAAGCCCATTTGTTTTTGTTTTCTGCGAGGAGAAGCCCATATTTCTTGAAGAGGGGGCGATCCCAGAAAAACCCTCCTTCCTCCTCGCTTCCACTTATACTGCAGCTTGCTCTCCCGCTTTCGTCTACCCCCAGTCCCCCCCCCGCTCCCCATCTTCCTCACTCGTCCAGAAAACCCCTGCTCACCTTTTTCCTCACTCATACAGAAAACGTCTGCTCCTCTTCTTCCACTCCTACAGAAAACCCCAGCCCTCCTTCCCCACTCGCACTGCCACTAGGCTCGTCTCTGGCTACTCTGCTCAAACCCACAAGGAAAATGGAGTCGGCTGGCCCCAGCACCAAGAAGATGAGGCTCCCGCCAGCGGCGACGCCGGTTGTAGATCCCGCACCTGGCAGCGCGGGGAGAAGCGGCGAGCCCCCCCCCCCACCCGGATCTGAGGAACCGGTAGAATCTCCGATGGACCGCACAAGCGATCTCCCGGACGTCATCCTTGAGGAGATCATCTCGCTTCTCCCCACCAAGGATTGCTGCCGCACACAAGTCCTCTCAACTCGGTGGCGCCCTCTATGGCGCACCGCGCCCCTCAATCTCGACTGTTGTTAGATATTTGTCCTTCCTGAATTTGATCTCCTCAGAGCCATCGTCTCCTCTCACCAGCACCGCCCCGTTCAACGCCTCTACATCTCGACACGCTACCTGCTGTCCATACCCAACACGATGGACGCTTGGCTGACATCCCCTGAATTCAAAAAACTCCAGCAGTTTGAGTTCTACCATTACCACGAAAGTTTCATACCACGAACACACCAAGAATTCGTGCCCACACCACCGTTGTCCATCTCGCAGTTTTCCTCCTCTCTCCACACCGCCACCTTCGCCCGATGCCATCTACTAGATGATCTGGTACAAATGCTTCGACTCCCACTGCTAAAAAAACTTTCGCTTGTGGTGGTTTATCTGTCGGAGGCCTCACTGCACAGCATCATCCACTCCAGTTGCCCTGCCCTGGAGCGCTTGCTGATTGTTTTGGGAATAGAAATCCCTATCAGTTGTCTCCAAATAAAGTCGCCTCACCTTAAAAGCATTGGAATTTGTTTTGAAGGACAATAGTTCATCATCAAAGATGCCCCTTCACTTCAAAGGTTGCTCCTTGATAATTGTTATAAACCTTCGCAAATAATTACCGTCTCTGCGCCCAAACTGGAGACCTTGGTGTAATTCGTGATCCGTTTAATGATCACAGGAAGTTGGTGTTTGGCTCCTCACTTTTTCAGGTACCGTATATTATCATCTACACATTTGTAATCATAAGCTGCATTCTTCATTTGTGCGCATAAGTTTTATATCATCTTGGAGTACACTTTGGGTACTAATATTATGTTATATGCTCAATGAAGAATTCGTCCATGGATAGCCTATCAATGCTGCTGGATTCTGTCAAGATCTTATATATCGGAATGTCTAGGTTTGATCTGAACATAATTATTGGCTTGCTGCGATGCTTTCGATCTCTGGAGAATTTATATATAGAGGTGATGATTTCATGCACATTGAAAGCCCGTATTTATTGTACTAGAATTAACCGTTCAGTTGTCGCTCTTTCGCCATACTCTTTTTTCAGAACTTAACTATTTTCAATCTTCATGTCTACTTAGGTATTGCGACCACAAGGAGAAAAACGTATAACCAATCGGTGGCGTAATAAGCACCAGGATTTTCTCAGTTCTCATGACATTTGTTTGAGGAGAATAACAATGGAAAGATATGCATCCAACCAGGAAAACAGAAGCTTTGTCACATTCTTCATGTTGAATGCGAGGTTACTATTGTCCATGAGGCTTAAGTTTTACAGCAAGAGATTTCTCACGGACGGACACGTTGAACAGCAAAAAAAGAAGTTTCAGTGGACAAATGGGCTTCTAAACGTGCTCGGCTTCTATTTACAACAAGTTGTAGTCATCCTGAAATAATTTTTTTTGCACAGGATGTTGATTTTATGGATCAGATCGATCCATTTGTTTGTGACTGCGAAAAAGAGTGGTTGGGTTAGATGTTACTGCCATGTTCAATCTGGGTTTTGTCTAAAAATATGACAAACAATTAATCCTTGGGCTTTTTGTACCGTTTGTAAGCTTGAGTTGCATGTTGTTGCCCTCGTACTCCCCTCCACCTGCCACTACACTACCGCATCTTCCACGGTTGCTGTTTGTTCCCGTCCGAGGCCTCGCCGTCGTTCTACGCCTTGGTTCGCTCGCTGTGCCCGTCGCCTTCTGGCGTTGTCAACATGGTCAACAACCAAGAGGAATCAGGAGATGACTGTACGTGGAGAGGCTAACAGTAGGGACCCACCAGGGTCATTGCATTACGCAAGCAGGTGCCTCGTTATTACAAGCCCAAAAAATACTTCCTCCTAATTGTTTGACAACTAGGTCCCACGCCATTGTCAATGTAGTCAATAAACGAGAAAACAACGAGCGGATAACACCAGGGATCCAGCAGCTCGCCCAGTTGTTTTTTAGTTTCAGAGACGGAGCTCAACTGCGCGCTATGTGGGGGCTGTGGCCCGTCTAGCCCACGCTTACGCTTTTATTTAAGCACATGACGAGCCCAGTTGATATCTTTTTTCTTTCTGAAAATGGCTAGCCCAGTTCTTTTTTTGGAGAATACCAAAACCGAGGCCTACTTGCTTTTCTCAGCCCTGCTGGGCTGCAAATCTTTCAAGATGAGGAGGGATGTAAGTAGTAAGAAATGGGCTTCCCCAAAAAATGGGCTATAAGTTGTAAGAAATGGGCTTCCCCAGAAAATGGGCTATAAGTTGTAAGAAATGGGTTGTAAATTTTTAAACCAAAGCCAATCGGCAATTACATTACAATATCATTTTTTCTGGATTTTTCTACTCTCTACTCTTATAAAAAACAAAGCCAACTGGCAATGACATTAAAATATCGTCTTTTCTCCCACAAGATAAACTACTCATACAAATGCATCTTCATGTTCCGTGCAACGCACGGGCATCTTGCTAGTTAAGATTTTAAATTTCATTCATATTTTTTGCGGAAATTGTTTTTTTATTTTATTTTGATATAATTTTTCAAAAATTATTTTTAACGTGACTCAAAATTTCGTGATTAAAAGAGTTCGGACCCCACCGAAATATGCAAAATTTTGTTGAATTTTTTAGCAGTGCCCAGAATATATGGTCTGTAATGCTAATAAAAGAATATGGGCTTCAAATATCCTTAAGAATTAGCAAATGGGCTGTAAATTATTGAAATAATGGCAAATGGGATGTATGCTGTTTTCCACAGATTTGGAGGCTGACTTCTGGGCCTACTAGGTTGATGATGACGTTGTCCTAAAAAATTTTTGACGCGTACGCAAGGCTTTGTCAACTTAGTCAACACGGAGCAGTGACTGTTGGATGTCCATCCAACAGCCGCCGTGCTTCTTCAATCTCTGATCTTCCTGCTCCAGCCGCTCAAACCAGCGTCGACGGGACTGCCTGCTCCCTCCTCCCATGGCTGGCTGTGCTGCCGCCAGGCCATCCCTCTACCCACCCGCACATACTGTTATTTTCCGGCGACGTCAGCCTCACCCCGCAGCCGACCAGTCAGCGCTCGTACTCCCCTCAGCGTGGGCATCCGCTACGGTGGCTTCACCAGCTCCGGGTCATTCCCTTCCTGGGCCTCGCCCTCGTCCACCGCGTTTGTGCTCTCAGCGCGGCGAGGTCAACATGGTCAACATACAACAGCCATCGGAAGAGGCTGACGGTAGGGGCCCACACAAGGAAATGCCTCCCTATTACGCGCAAAATAATTATTCCTCCACCTGACAGCTGGGACCCACCGGAAGGGCCTCTGTATTTTGCGAAAGAAACGTTCCCCCCGCTGTCACCTCGGACCCACCAGCTATATCTTCGCACGCAAGGAAGTGCCTCCTTATTACACACAAAAAATGAATACCCCCATGATAGCTGGGACCCACCATATTGGGAGGCTGACTTGTGGGCCTACTAAGTTGACGGGGATGAAGCGCTTTGTGAAGTTAGTCAATATGAACGATTTTAGCTCTAGTGACCGTACGATGTCCATCCAACGGCCGTAGTGCTTCTTCAACCTCTGGTCTTCTTGCTTCAGCCGCCCAAAGCAGCGCCGGTCATGCCGCCTGCTCCTGCCTCCCGTGGCCAGCTGTGCTGCCGCGGAGGCCTCACCGCCCCATACTACTCCCACCGCTGGCCAAGCCCTGTGGCGACGGCAGCCTCACATCACAGCCGAACCAGTGATACCTCGTATTCCTCTTCGCGTGGGCATCCACTGCCGCGTCTTCCCCGGCTCCGCGTCGTCCCCTTCCTAGGCCTCGCCGTCGTCCACCGCCTTGGTGCTCTCGGTGCAGCGTGGTCAATGTGGTCAACGACCGACTTCCATCGGAAGAGTACTGTACGTGGAGAGGCTGACATCTGGGTCCACGACCGCAACAAGGAAGTGCCTCCTTATTACGCGGAAAATAATGATTCCTCCACCTGACAGCAGGGACCCACCGGACGGGCCACCGTATTTCATGAAAAAACGTTTCCCCCTGACTGCCGGGACCCACCAGCTACATCTTCGCATGCAAGGAAGTGACTAACGGTCGGGACCCACCTGGTCGAAGCGTACGTAGCGTTCTCATTCTGGTCGCGAACGTGTACGTGCATACGATCAGTCTATCTGCAGGCTGCAGCGATGAACCGTGGCCGTGTAAGGAAGGGCACGTGTCATAGTAGAGGTGCGCACGTGTCGTAGTAGAGGCATGCACGTAGCATGTACACGTACGTACAACGGCCAGGGTGCAAGAAAGTAAATACGGCCACGTACGTACATATGGTCTGGGTCTTGAACGCATACTCGTGCATACGTACGGCCAGGTCTCGTGTACATGGCTGGGTCGGAACGGAGAAACTGCATCGTCGTCGTGTTCATGGGGAGGCAACAGAACGCGTGCTGTTCAACGGGAGCCAGCCGACTTGGACGGAACAGCCGATGGAAACAAGGCCTGGCATACCGCAGAACAGAGGAAACGGCCTTGTGTTCGACCGGCCACCGTCGAAACGGGATCCTGTTCATCGGGAGGGTTTGGTGTACCGCAAAACGAAGGAAACTGACTTCTCTTGGACCTCCTACGGTCGAAACAAGGTCCTGTTGATCGGGAGGGGTGTGGCGTACTGCAAAATGGAGGAAACGGACTTTTGGTGGAGCGCTACGGTCGAAACGGGGGTCCTGTTCATTGGGAGGGGTGTGGCGTACCGCAAAACGGGACTCCACGGGATACTGTTCATCTCCACCGTCGACCTCCTCCAGCCTCCATGGGCTACTGTTCATCCACCGTCGACCTCCTCCATCCTCCACCTGCGACTGTTCATCCACGGGCTCCTGTTCATCCAGCCTCCACCGCGCGCTCCTCCACCGTCTACTATTCAACCAGCCCTCTCCACGGGGTCCTGTTCAACCACCCCTCCACAGGCTACTGTTCATCCAGCCCTCCACCGGCTACTGTTCAACCAGCCCTCCACGGGATCCTGTTCATTGATACGTCTCCAACGTATCTATAATTTTTTATTGTTCCATGCTATTATATTATCTGTTTTGGATGTTTAATGGGCTTTAATATGCTCTTTTATATTATTTTTTGGGACTAACCTATTAACCGAAGGCCCAGTGCAAATTGCTGTTTTTTTTTGCCTATTTTAATGTTTCGCAGAAAGAATATCAAACGGAACGAAACCTTCGCGAGGATCTTTCTTGGAACAAACGCAATCCAGGAGTCTTGGAGTGGAATTCAGAGACGCAATGAGGCGACCACGAGGCAGGAGGGTGCGCCCAGGGGGGTAGGCGCGCCCCCCACCCTCGTGGGCCCCTCGTAGCTACACCGACCTACTTCTTTTGCCTATATATACTCTTATACCCTGAAAACATCCAGGGGAGCCACGAAACCACTTTTCCACCGCCGCAACCTTCTGTACCCATGAGATCCGATCTTGGGACTTTTTCCGGCAATCTGCCGGAGGGGGATTCGATCACGGAGGGCTTCTACATCAACACCATAGCCTCTCTGATGATGTGTGAGTAGTTTACCACAGACCTTCGAGTCCATAGTTATTAGCTAGATGGCTTCTTCTCTCTCTTTGGTTCTCAATACAAAGTTCTCCTCGATGTTCTTGGATATCTATTCGATGTAATACTCTCTTGCGGTGTGTTTGCCGAGATCCGATGAATTGTGGGTTTATGAACTTGATTATCTATGAGTATTATTTGGTTCTTCTCTAAATCCTTATATGCATGATTTGATATCTTTGCAAGTCTCTTCGAATTATCAGTTTAGTTTGGCCTACTAGATTGATCTTTCTTGCAATGGGAGAAGTGCTTAGCTTTGGGTTCAATCTTGCGGTGCTCGATCCCAGTGACAGAAGGGGAACCGACACGTATTGTATTGTTGCCATCGAGAATAAAAAGATGGGGTTTATATCATATTGCTTGAGTTTATCCCTCTACATCATGTCATCTTGCTTAAAGCGTCACTCCGTTCTTATGAACTTAATACTCTAGATGCATGCTGGATAGCAGTCGATGTGTGGAGTAATAGTTGTAGATGCAGAATCGTTTCGGTCTACTTGACACGGACGTGATGCCTATATTCATGATCATTGCCTTAGATATCATCATAACTATGCGCTTTTCTATCAATTGCTCGGTAGTAATTTGTTCACCCACCGTAATACATGCTATCATGAGAGAAGCCACAAGTGAAACCTATGGCCCCCGGGTCTACTTTACATCATATAAGTTTCCGATCTACAATTCTAGTTTACTATTTACTTTGCAATCTTTATTTTCCAATCTATACAACAAAATAACAAAAATATTTATCTTATTATCTTTATCAGATCTCACTTTTGCAAGTGGCCGTGAAGGGATTGACAACCCCTTTATCGTGTTGGTTGCAAGGTTCTTGATTGTTTGTGCAGGTATTAGGTGACTCGCGTGTAGTCTCCTACTGGATTCATACCTTGGTTCTAAAAAACTGAGGGAAATATTTACGCTACTTTGCTGCATCACCCTTTCCTCTTCAAAGGAAAACCAACGCATGCTCAAGAGGTAGCAAGAAGGATTTCTGGCGCCGTTGCCGGGGAGGCTTACGCCAAGTCAAGTCAAGATTTGATCTCCCGTCAACTTGCCAATTTCTGGCGCCGTTGCCGGGGAGATCTATGCTCAAGTCAAGACATACCAAGTACCCATCACAAACTCTTATCCCTCGCATTACATTATTTGCCATTTGCCTCTCGTTTTCCTTTCCCCCACTTCACCTTTGCCGTTTATTTCGCCTTTTTGTTCGCCTCTTTTCGCTTGCTTCTTGTGTTCTTGGGTGTTAGTGTGCCTGTTGATAATCCCCAAGTGCAGGGAATCATCATAGCAATTCCCAAAAGTGGAAGTGATAAGTATGGAGTGTTGAACCCACATGGAGCTAAAGGTAAGATCAATATTCTCTCAAGTCCTATCTGCCACTGATACAACTCTACGTACACTGAACGTTTGCTTCCAACTAGAAACGAGAAATAAAACTATGTTGTGGGCATGAAGAGGATACCTTTGCATGGTATCGGAGAGCTAAAATATAAAAGTAGGTGATGTTATCATAAAGTTAGAATATATTACTAAATATTATAAATAGCGAGTGTGGAATAATGATGGGTCGGTGTGTGGAATTATCCTAGGAAATCGTTAACAAGACCGGTAGTCGTCATTGCAATTTCATATGAGGGAGAGGCATAAGCTAACATTCTTTCTCTTCTTGGATCATATGCACTTATGATTGGAACTCTAGCAAGCATCCGCAACTACTAAAGATCATTAAGGTAAAACCCAACCATAGCATTAACATATCAAGTCCCCATTATACCATACGCACCAACCCCCTTACTCGGGTTTATGCTTCTGTCACTCAAGCAACCCACTATAAGTGAATCATGAACGTATTGCAACACCCTACAGCGGGAATCCCTCACGCTTGCGCGACACAGAGGGAACAATAGGACAGCACCAAAATAAAACATACAACTCATACCAATCTAGATCATCAATCAACCCAAAGACAAAGGATGTCTACTCAAAACATCATAGGATGTCAACACATCATTGGATCATAATATGTGGCATAAAGCACCATGTTCAAGTAGGGATTACAGCAGGGTGCCGGAGAGTGGACCACGTAAAAGAGATGAGGATGGTGATGTTCATGAAGACGATCACCACGGCAATGATTCCCCTCCTGATGGCACTCCGGTGCCACCGAGAGAGAGGAGGAGAGGTTCTCCCCCTTGTGCTTCCTCCTCCATGGCCTCCCCCTGGATGGGGAGAGCTTCTCCCTCTGGATCTTGGCCTTCATGGGGATGATGGCCCCTCCGGGATCATCCTTCATGGCCTCCGGTGATGATGGCCCCCTCCGGTAGGGTGCCAGAGAGGGCCTAGATTGATTTCTCGTGGCTACAGAGGCTTGCGGCAGGGGAACTTCCGATCTAGGTTATTTTCTGGAGGTTTGGGTATTTATAGGAGAGGTTGGCGCCGAGAACAAGTCAGGGGCCCCACGGGAAGTCCACGAGGCACAGGGGCGCCCCCCAGGGGGGTGGGCGCGCCCTCCACCCTCATGGGGCCCACGGGCCTCCCCTCCAGTAACTGTTCGTTCCAGTATTTTTTGTATTTTCCAGAAAAATTCTCCGTTAATTCCGCACAAAAACAACACCACGGTAGTTCTGCTGAAAACAGCGTCAGTCCGGGTTAGTTCTAACCAAATCATACCAAAATCATATAAAACTATTGTAAACATGGCATGAATACTTCATAAATTATAGATACGTTGGAGACGTATCAGCATCCCCATGCTTAATTCCTGCTCGTCCTCGAGTAGGTAAATGATAAAAGAAATAATTTATGAAGTGTGAATGCTAGCAAGTGCATAAGTTTGATCAATGATAGTTCCAATCACTTTTTCTAGCATCATTATATATCATAACATTAGCTCAACTCATGAAACTTCTCATGATCAAGTAACATGCTATTCACATGTTAAAGTATAGATCATAAACTTTCTTGAAAACTAACAAACCGTGCTCTTAGTCATCAAACAATTGCAATTCATCTTATTTTCGGGAAGGGTCTATGTAAGTTCTTTGATTCAGCAAACTCCACATACTCAACTATCATTTAATCTTTCACAATTGCTAACACTCATGTGATATTTATGGGTTCAAAGTTTTAATCGGACACAGAGAAAGATAGGGGCTTGTAGTTTCGCCTCCCAACCTTTTACCTCAAGGGTAATGTCAACAATAATAATTTATGAAAACCTACATCCAAGTGGATATATATATATATATATATATATATATATATATATATATATATATATATATATATATATATATATATCCGGATCGCTCCAACACAAAGTGCTTGCCAAAGGAAAAAGTGTAAAAAGGAAAGGTGGTGATCACCTTGACTCTTGTATAAGGGTAGAAGATAAAAGTAAAAGATAGGCCCTTCATAGGGGGAGGCACAGGTTGTCATGCGCTTTTATGGTTGGATGCACAAAATCTTAATGCAAAAGAACGTCACTTTATATTGCTGCTTGTGATAAAGACCTTTATTATGCCGTCCGTCGCTTTTATTTCTTCCCTATCACAAGTTCGTATAAAGCTTATTTTATTCGCACTAATAGATCATACATATTTAAGGAGCAATTTTTTATTGCATGCACGGACGACAACTTACTTGAAGGATCTTACTCAATCCATAGGTAGGTATGGTGGACTCTCATGGCAAAACCGGGTTAAGGAATGTTTGGAAGCACAAGTAGTGTCTCTACTTGGTGCAAAGAATTTGGCTAGCATGAGGGGGAAAGGCAAGCTCAACATGTTGGATGATCCAAGACAATATAACGTTTCGGATATAGGAAAACATAACCCATTAAGTTGTCTTGCTTGTCCAACATCAACTTTTTAGCATTACATATTTTAAGAAGTGCTCACAATTACAAAAGATGTCCAAGATAGTATATTTATATGTGAAATATCTCTTCCTTCAATATTCTTTCATGAATTGTTCAAGTGACCAATTCTGCGTTTGCTAACTTTCAATAAGTTTACTACCTATACTTATTATGTGTGAACTCATTACTCCCCATGTTATAAGCATGTGAAACGTATATAAATTAAGATTTATGATATTCAATTCATTCAACCATTTACTCATAGGATATACGTGAAGCGCGTGAGTAAATGACAAACTACTCCAAAAGATATAAGTGAAGAACACTGAGTAGTCAAATAATTAACTAGCCATGGGAGGATTCTTTTTCATTCAAGATTTCAGATCCAATGATTTTATTCAAACAGCAAGTAAAATTGAAAATAGGCTCCAAGCAAAACACATATCATGTGACAAATAAAAATATATCTCCGAGTAAGGTATACCGATAGTTTTGAAGATGAAAGAGGGGATTCCTTCCGGGGCATCCCCAAGCTTAGGAGCTTGAGTATTCCTTGAATATTACCTTGGGGGGCCTTGGGCATCCCCAAGCTTAGGATATTTCCACTCCTTATTCTCCACATATCGATAACTCACCCAAAGCTTGAAAACTTCAATCACACAAAACTTAACGGAACTTCGTGAGATTGGTTAGTATGATAAAGAGTAAACCATTCACTTTGGTACTGTCAAAGACAAGGTTCATAATTGTTCTCACACAATGCCTACTGTACCATATCATTTCTACAATTTATATTGAGAAATATAAGCCATGGAAACTAGAAAACAAGCAAACTATGCAATGAAAACAGAATCTGCCAGAAACAGAACAGTCTGTAATGATCTGAACAGCAACCATACTTCTGCTACTCCAAAAATTATGAACTAAATTGGTGGACGTGAGGAATTTGTCTATTAATCTTCTGCAAAAAGAATCAACTCAAAATCACTCTTCTGTAAAAAAAATGGCAGCTAATCTCGTGAGCGCAAAGTTTCTGTTTTTTACAGCAAGATTACATTAACTTTCACCGAAGTCTTCCCAAAGGTCTTACTTGGCACTTTATTGAAACAAAAGCTATAAAACATGATTACTACAGTAGCTTAATCATGTAAACACACAAAAATAGTAAGGGTAAATATTGGGTTGTCTCCCAACAAGCGCTTTTCTTTAATGCCCTTTAGCTAGGCATGATGATTTCAATGATGCTCACATAAAAGATAAGAATTGAAACATAAAGAGAGCATCATGAAGAATATGACTAGCACATTTAAATCTAACCCACTTCCTATGCCTAGGGATTTTGTGAGCACATAATTTATAGGAACAAGAATCAACTAGCATAGGAAGGAAAAACAAGTATAACTTCAAAACTTTAAGCACATAGAGAGGAAACTTGATATTATTGCAACTCCTACAAGCATGTATTCCTCCCTCATAATAATTTTCAGTAGCATCATGAATGAGTTCAACAATATAACTATCACATAAAGCATTCTTTTCATGATCTACAAGCATAGAAATTTTACTACTCTCCACATAAGCAAAATTCTTCTCATTCGGAATAGTGGGAGCAAACTCAACAAAATAACTGTCATGTGAGGCATAATCCAATTGAAAATTAAAATCATGATGACAAGTTTCATGGTTAACATTATTCTTTATAGCATACATGTCATCACAATAATCATCATAGATAGCAACTTTGTTCTCATAATCAATTGGAACCTCTTCCAAAATAGTGGAATCATTTCTAACTAAAGTCGACACTGTTCCAAATCCGCTTTATATGATAGTATTATTCATACTCCAAAAGATATAATTGAAGTTCATGGAGCATTCTACAATTAATATAGACTAACCAATATCCAGGCTCAAAATATATAAGTGAAGCACACGAAGCATTCTATAAAACCATACTCAAAAGATTTAAGTGAAGCGCAAAGAGCATTATATAAGGTCATACTCAAAAGATATAAGTGAAGCACATGAATCATTCTATAAATCGATGAAGGGATATCTCCCAATAGCAAGGTTCTTAAAGAAAAAGAAAAACACAAAGGACACAAATCATGTGAACAAAACAAAAACCAAGGTATACCGATAATTGTTGAAGAAAAAGATGGGATGCCAACCGGGGCATCCCCAAGCTTAGATGCTTGACTATCCTTGAAATATTTACTTGGGGTGCCTTGGGTATCCCCAAGATTGAACTCTTGCCTCTCTTTATTCTTCTCATATTGATAGCTCCTCGATCTTCGAACACTTCATCCACACAAAACTTTAACAAAAACTTTGTGAGATTCGTTAGTATAATAAAGCAAATCTCTACCTTTAGGTACTGTTGCAAACTCATTCCAATTTCATATTAGAACTATATCTACTGTATTCCAACTTCAGCATGGTTCATACCCCCCGATACTACCCATAGATTCATCAAAAAAAGCGAACAACACATAGAAAACAGAATCTGTCAAAAACAGGACAGTCTGTAGTAATCTGGAAGTTTAGTATACTTCTGTAACTCCAAAAATTCTAAACAAAATATGAAAATTTAAAAATATTGTGCAGAACTAATGTGCAAAAAATTTCAGACCCATTTGACTTTCCAGTAAAAAATGTAAATTCACGCGCTACAGCCAAAGTTTGTGTTTTTGTACTGCACAAAGTAAACAAGCAATCTAATCATCCTAAAACCAAAGCTGGGCACATTATTTTTATGATACAATGGATATATACAAGGGGATAATTATTTTCAGAGAAACTTCCATGAAATTTTTTACATTGTTTCCATGAGCATGAACACAAGTGTTCAAGGTCGACCCTCACTTCTCCAATGCATAACCTTCCAATCACTTATTGAAAAACTTTTTAGGCATGAGAGGCAAGTAATTTTTTTGTATTTTCATTCTTTTCAAAAAAAATTGTATGTTTCACCCACAACTAAACAGAAACAAAAAGGGAAAAAAATCTACTTAGCGAAGAAAGCAAACAAGCATACACGAAAATATCAACCCCACGCTATTGCTCGCCGGCAACGGCGCCAGAAAAGAGCTTGATAATCCCCAAGTGCAGGGAATCATCGTAGCAATCCTCAAAGGTGGAAGTGATAAGTATGGAGTGTCGAAACCACAAGGAGGTAAAGGTAAGCTATTCTCTCAAGTCCTATCTGCCACTGATACGACTCTATGTACACCGAACGTTTGCTTCCAACTAGAAACGAGAAATAAAACTACGTTGTGGGCATGAAGAGGATAACTTTGCATGGTATCGGAGAGCTAAAATATAAAAGTAGGTGCTGTTATCATAAAGTTAGAATATATTACTAAATATTATAAATAGCGAGTGTGGAATAATGATGGGTTGGTGTGCGGAATTATCCTACGCAATCGTTAACAAGACCGGTAGCCGTCATTGCAATTTCATATGAGGGAGAGCCATAAGCTAACATACTTTCTCTTCTTGGATCATATGCACTTATGATTAGAACTCTAGCAAGCATCCGCAACTACTAAAGATCATTAAGGTAAAACCCAACCATAGCATTAACATATCAAGTCCCCTTTATCCAATATGCAACAACCCCCTTACTCGGGTTTATGCTTCTGTCACTCAAGCAACCCACTATAAGAGAATCATGAACGTATTGCAACACCCTACAGCGGGAATCCCTCAGGCTTGCGCGGCACGGAGGGCACAATAGGACAGCACCAAAATAAGACATACAACTCATACCAATCTAGATCATCAATTAACCCAAAGACAAAGGATATCTACTCAAAACATCATAGGATGGCACCACATCATTGGATCATAATATCTGGCATAAAGCACCATGTTCAAGTAGGGATTACAGCGGGGCGCGGGAGAGTGGACCGCGTAAAAGAGATGAGGATGGTGATGATGATGGTGATGTTGATGAAGACGATCACGCGGCAATGATTCCCCTCCCGATGGCACTCCGGCGCCACCGAGAGAGAGGAGGAGAGGTTCTCCCCCTTGTGCTTCCTCCTCCATGGCCTCCCCCCTGGATGGGGAGAGGTTCTCCCTCTGGATCTTGGCCTTCATCGCGATGATGGCCCCTCCGGGATCCTCCTCCATGGCCTCCGGTGATGATGGCCCCCTCCGGCAGGGTGCCAGAGAGAGCCTAGATTGATTTCTTGTGGCTACAGAGGCTTGCGGCGGCGGAACTTCCGATCTAGGTTATTTTCTGGAGGTTTGGGTATTTATAGGAGAGGTTGGCGTCGAGAACAAGTCTGGGGGGCCCACGGGAAGTCCACGAGGCACAGGGGCGCGCCCTAGCGGGGTGGACGTGCCCTCCACCCTCGTGGGGCCCACGGGCCTCCCCTCCGGTAACTCTTCGTTCCAGTATTTTTTATATTTTCCGGAAAAATTCTCCGTTGATTTTCATCGCTTTCTGAGAACTTTTATTTCTGCACAAAAACAACACCATGGTAGTTCTGCTGAAAACAACGTCAGTCCGGGTTAGTTCTAATCAAATCATACCAAAATCATATAAAACTATTGTAAACATGGCATGAATACTTCATAAATTATAGATACATTGGAGACGTATCACCTGTTTGCTTTGATGGCTCTACCAAAAGGCGTTGATCCTCACCTTAGAAGGTTGGAATAAATTGAAAACAATGTTAGAAGCTTTATGTCTTTGCAATTTGAGCATAATAATTTCTTCAGAAACGAGCTTAAAGAACAAAAAAAGCTTTATGGAGTACATGAATAAAGAGCTCGATGATATGTCTAAGGAATTTTATGGTTTGAAATCTCAGTTTGCTCATCTTGAAAACTTAATAGCCCAAATTTCGGATAAACAATCCACCTTAGTTAATAAGATGGACGCTAAACCGGAAGATCTAGATAATAATAATGATGAAGATCTAAAAGTGATTGATGTGTCTTCTGTTAATCTTTGTTTTCCAATATGAATCTTGATAAAGATGGGACTGGAGATGAGTCTACTTTAGTTAAAAGGTGTCCCAACGATTCGGAGTTTTTAGATCTTGATGCAAAAATTGGTAAAAGTGGGATTGAAGAGGTCAAAACTTTACAGCAATGAACCCATTATTTTGGATTTCAAGGAATTTAATTATGATAATTTTTCTTTGATAGATTGTATTTCCTTGTTGCAATCTGTGTTAAATTCTCCTCATGCTTATGATCAAAATAAAGCTTTTACCAAACACATCGTTGATGCTTTAATGCAATCCCATGAAGAAAAACTTGAACTAGAAGTTTCTATCCCTAGAAAACTTTCTGATGAGTGGGAACCTACTATTAAACTTAAGATTAAAGATTATGAATGCTATGCTTTATGTGATTTGGGTGCTAGTGTTTCCACGATTCCAAAAACTTTGTGCGATGTGCTAGGTTTCCGTGAATTTGATGATTGTTCTTTAAATTTGCATCTTGCGGATTCCACCATTAAGAAACCTCTGGGAAGGATTAATGATGTTCTTATTGTTGCAAATAGGAATTATGTGCCCGTAGATTTCATTGTTCTTGATATAGATTGCAATCCTACATGTTCTATTATTCTTGGTAGACCTTTCCTTAGAACGATTGGTGCAATTATTGATATGAAAGAATGAAATATTAGATTCCAATTTCCATTAAGGAAAGCCATGGAAAACTTTCCTAGCAAGAAAATTAAATTGCCTTATGAATCTATTATGAGAGGCACTAATGGATTGCATACCAAAGATGACAATACCTAGATCTATTCTTGTTTTTATGCCTAGCTAGGGGCGTTAAACGATAGCGCTTGTTGGGAGGCGACCCAATTTTTTTTGTTACTTGATCTTTGTTCCTGTTTAGTAATAAATAATTCATCTAGCTTCTGTTTAGATGTGGTTTTATGTTTTACTTAGTGTTCGTGCCAAGTAGAACCTTTGGGAAGACTTGGGTGAAGTCTTTGCGATCTTGCTGTAAAAAACAGAAACTTTTGCGCTCATGAGATTAGATGCCATTTTTTACTGGAGAGTGCTTTTAGGTTGATTATTTTTGCAGATGATTAATAGATAAATTCCTCACTTCCACCAATTTATTTCAGAATTTTTCGAGTTACAGAAGTATACGTTTGCTACAGATTTCTACAGACTATTCTGTTTTTGACAGATTCTGTTTTTCGTGTGTTGTTTGCTTATTTCTATGAATCTATGGCTAGTATTGGGGGGTATGAACCATAGAGAAGTTGGAATACAGTACGTTTAACACCAATATAAATAAATAATGAGTTCATTACAGTACCTTAAGGTGGTGCTTTGTTTTCTTATACTAACGGAGCTCATGAGATTTTCTGTTTGAGTTTTGTGTTGTGAAGTTTTCAAGTTTTTGGGTAAAGATTTGATGGATTTTGGAATAAGGAGTAGCAAGAGCCTAAACTTGGGGATGCCCAAGGCACCCCAAGGTAAAATTAAAGGACAACCAAAAGCCTAAGCTTGGGGATGCCCCGGAAGGCATCCCCTCTTTCGTCTTCGTCTATCGGTAACTTTACTTGAGGCTATATTTTTATTCACCACATGATATGTGTTTTGCTTGGAGCATCTTGTATGATTTGAGTCTTTGCTTTTTAGTTTACGACAATCATCCTTGCTGTACACACCTTTTGGGAGAGACACACATGAATCGGAATTTATTAGAATACTCTATGTGCTTCACTTCTATCTTTTGAGCTAGATAATTTTGCTCTAGTGCTTCACTTATACCTTTTTAGAGCACGGTGGTGGTTTTATTTTATAGAAATTATTGATCTCTCATGCTTCACTTATACTATTTTTAGAGTCTTTTATAACAGCATGGTAATTTGCTTTGGCTATAAAATTAGTCCTAATATGATAGGCATCCAAGATGGGTATAATAAAAACTTTCATATAGAGTGCATTAAATACTATGAGAAGTTTGATACTTGATAATTGTTTTGAGATATAAAGATGGCAATATTAGAGTCGTGCTAGTTGATTAATTGTGGAATTGAGAAATAATTGTGTTGAGGTTTGCAAGTCCCGTAGCATGCACGTATGGTAAACATTGTGTGACAAATTTGAAGCATGAGGTGTTCTTTGATTGCTTTACTTATGAGTGCCGGTCGGGGACGAGCGATGGTCTTTTCCTACCAATCTATCCCCCTAGGAGCATGCGCGTAGTGCTTGGTTTTGATGACTTGTAGATTTTTGCAATAAGTATGTGAGTTCTTTATGACTAATGTTGAGTCCATGGATTATATGAACTCTCACCCTTCCATCGTTGCTAGCCTCTTCGGTACCGTGCATTGCCCTTTCTCACCTCGAGAGTTGGTGCAAACTTTGCTGGTGCATCCAAACCCCGTGATATGATACACTCTATCACACATAAGCCTCCTTATATCTTCCTCAAAACAGCCACCATACCTACCTATTATGGCATTTCCATAGCCATTCCGAGATATATTGCCATGCAACTTTCCACCGTTCCGTTTATTATGACACACTCCATCATTGTCATATTGCTTTGCATGATCATGTAGTTGACATCATATTTGTGGCAAAGCCACCTTTATAATTATTTCATACATGTCACTCTTGATTCATTGCACATCCCGGTACACCGCCGGAGGCATTCACATAGAGTCATATTTTGTTCTAAGTATCGAGTTGTAATTCTTGAGTTGTAAGTAAATAAAACTGTGATGATTTTCATTATTAGAGCATTGTCGCATGTGAGGAAAGGATGATGGAGACTATGATTCCCCCACAAGTCGGGATGAGACTCCGGACGAAAAAAAAGAGGCCATAAAAAAAGAGGAGAAGGCCCAAACAAAATAAATGAGAGAAAAAGAGAGAAGGGGCAATGTTACTATCCTTTTTCCACACTTGTGCTTCAAAATAGAACCATGATCTTCATGATAGAGAGTCTCTTATTTTGTCACTTTCATATACTAGTGGGAATTTTTCATTATAGAACTTGGCTTGTATATTCCAATGATGGGCTTCCTTAAAATGCCCTAGGTCTTCGTGAGCAAGCAAGTTGGATGCACACCCACTTAGTTTCTTTTGTTGAGCTTTCATATATTTATAGCTCTAGTGCATCTGTTGCATGGCAATCCCTACTCCTTGCATTGACATCAATTGATGGGCATCTCCATAGCCAGTTGATTAGCCGCGTCAATGTGAGACTTTCTCCTTTTTGTCTTCTCACACAACCTCCATCATCATATTCTATTACACCCATAGTGTTATGTCCATGGCTCGCGCTCATATATTGCGCGAAAGTTGAAAAAGTTTGAAAAGGCTAAGTATGAAACAATTGCTTGGCTTGTCATCGGGGTTGTGCATGATGGGAGCATTTTGTGTGACGAAAATGAAGCATGGACAAACTATATGATTTTGTAGGGATAAGCTTTCTTTGGCTATGTTATTTTGATCAGACATAATTGCTTGGTTAGCATGCTTGAAGTATTATTATTTTTATGTCAATATTAAACTTTTGTCTTGAATCTTTTGGATCTAAACATTCATGCCACAATAAAGAGAATTACATTGAAAATTATGCTAGGTAGCATTCCACATCAAAAATTCTGTTTTTATCATTTACCTACTCGAGGACGAGCAGGATTAAGCTTGGGGATGCTTGATACGTCTCCAACGTATCTATAATTTTTGATTGTTCCATGCTATTATATTATCTGTTTTGGATGTTTAATGGCTTTAATATGCTCTTTTACATTATTTTTTGGGACTAACCTATTAAACGAAGGCCCAGTGCAAATTGCTGTATTTTTGCCTATTTCAGTGTTTCGCAGAAAAGGAATATCAAACGGAATCCAAATGGAACGAAACCTTCGCGAGGATCTTTCTTGGAACAAATGCAATCTAGGAGACTTGGAGTGGAAGTCAGAGATGCAACGAGGCGTCCACGAGGCAGGAGGGCGCATCCAGGGGGTAGGCGCGCCCCCACCCTCGTGGGCCCCTCGTAGTTCCACCGACCTACTTCTTTCGCGTATATATACTCTTATACCCTGAAAACATCCAGGGGAGCCACGAAACCACTTTTCCACCGTCGTAACCTTCTGTACCCGTGAGATCCCATCTTGGGGCCTTTTCCAGCAATCCGCCGGAGGGGGATTCGATCACGGAGGGCTTCTACATCAACACCATAGCCTCTCCGATGATGTGTGAGTTGTTTACCACAGACCTTCGGGTCCATAGTTATTAGCTAGATGGCTTCTTCTCTCTCTTTGGTTCTCAATACAAAGTTCTCGATGTTCTTGGAGATCTATTCGATGTAATACTCTTTTGCGGTGTGTTTGCCGAGATCCGATGAATTGTGGGTTTATGAACTTGATTATCTATGAATATTATTTGGTTCTTCTCTGAATTCTTATATGCATGATTTGATATCTTTGCAGGTCTCTTCGAATTATCGGTTTAGTTTGGCCTACTAGATTGATCTTTCTTGCAATGGGAGAAGTGCTTAGCTTTGGGTTCAATCTTGCGGTGCTCGATCCCAGTGACAGAAGGGGAACCGACACGTATTGTATTGTTGCCATCGAGGATAAAAAGATGGGGTTTATATCATATTGCTTGAGTTTATCCCTCTACATCATGTCATCTTGCTTAAAGCGTTACTCCGTTCTTATGAACTTAATACTCTAGATGCATGCTAGATAGCGGTCAATGTGTGGAGTAATAGTAGTAGATGAAGAATCGTTTCGGTCTACTTCACACAGACGTGATGCCTATATTCACGATCATTACCTTAGATATCATCATAACTATGTGCTTTTCTATCAATTGCTCGACAGTAATTTGTTCACCCACCGTAATACATGCTATCAAGAGAGAAGCCACTAGTGAAACCTATGGCCCCGAGTCTACTTTACATCATATAAACTTCTGATCTACAATTCTAGTTTACTATTTACTTTGCAATCTTTATTTTCCAATCTATACAACAAAATACCAAAAATATTTATCTTAATATCTTTATCAGATCTCACTTTAGCAAGTGGCCGTGAAGGGATTGACAACCCCTTTATCGCGTTGGTTGCAAGGTTCTTGATGGTTTGTGCAGGTACTAGGTGACTCGCGTGTAGTCTCCTACTGGATTGATACCTTGGTTCTCAAAAACTGAGGGAAATACTTACGCTACTTTGCTGCATCACCCTTTCCTCTTCAAGGGAAAACCAACGCATGCACAAGAGGTACCATTCATCCAGCCCTCCATGGGGTCCTGTTCATCCAGCCCTCCATGGGGTCCTGTTCATCCACCCCCCAACCGGCTCGATCGATCGGGGTCCTGTTCATCCAGCGGCAACACCACGGGGTCCTGTTCATCCAACCCCCCACCGGGAACTGTTCATCCAAACCCCCAACAACGCTCACTGTTCATCAAGAGGCAGCATCGATCGGCTTCAGTTAGCAGCCGTAGCGAAGGAATCACTCGGGTTCAGTTAACAGCCATCGATCGATCGCTCGGGCTCAGTAACGCGTAGCCTGCAGTGCAATCTCTCGGGTTCAGTTAGAACCCAACGCCTCGCTCGGGTTTTGTTAGAGCCCAACGCCTCGCACACACACGTGTACGTATGAGAGAAACGCGCATCGCTCGGCCCCCGACCACCCACCGTAACCGGGAACTCCCCCGATATTTTCCTCGCCCTCGCTTCTACCATTGTTTTTCCGTCATGGACGGCCCAAAGAATGTCATGCAACTGCGTCTCCGGCCCGCCCAGGACGAAAAGCCCATTTTCTGTCATGATTTTTTTGTCACAGAAGAAGGAGCCCACCACATCTATGATGATACCGGGTTTTGTCACAATTATCGTCATAGAAGTGTCATAAGCATGACAGAAAAAAATCATTCGGCCCAAAATGTCATGGATGTGTCTTTTTTTTGTAGTGAGAAGATAGAGAGAAAATGAAAGTCATTCCCTATGCGTAAGCCATAGGTTCTATCATGTATGCAATGTTGTGTACAGGACCTGATGCGTGCCTTGCTATAAATTTAGCAGGGAAGTACCAAAGTAATCCAGGAG
This sequence comes from Triticum aestivum, assembly GCF_018294505.1. Lineage (NCBI taxonomy): Eukaryota > Viridiplantae > Streptophyta > Magnoliopsida > Poales > Poaceae > Triticum > Triticum aestivum. Next base: position 362,691,029 of record NC_057805.1, read on the forward strand.
TGGATCACTGGACATCGGTCAAGAACATCCTAAAATACCTGAAAAGGACTAAGGATATGTTTCTCATTTATGGAGGTGACAAAGAGCTTGTCGTAAATGGTTATGTCGATGTAAGCTTTGACACTGATCCGGATGACTCTAAGTCACAAACCGGATACGTATTTATAATGAATGGTGGAGCTGTCAGTTGGTGCAGTTCCAAGCAGAGCGTCGTGGCGGGATCTACGTGTGAAGCGGAGTACATAGCTGCTTCGGAAGCAGCAAATGAATGAGTCTAGATGAAGGAGTTCATATCCGATCTAGGTGTAATACCTAGTGCATCGGGTCAAATGAAATCTTTTGTGACTGATACGTCTCCAACGTATCTATAATTTTTGATTGTTCCATGCTATATTATATTCTGTTTTGGACATTATTGGGCTTTATTATACACTTTTATATTATTTTTGGGACTAACCTATTAACCAGAGGCCCAGCCCAGAATTGTTGTTTTTTGCCTATTTCAGAGTTTCGCAGAAAAACAATATCAAACGGAGTCCAAACGGAATGAAACCTTCGGGGACGTGATTTTCGGAACAAACATGATCCAGAGGACTTGGACCCTACGTCAAGACATCAACCAGGAAGGCACGAGGTAGGGGGCGCGCCTACCCCCCTAGGCGCGCCCTCCACCCTCGTGGGCCCCATGTTGCTCCACCGACGTACTTCTTCCTCCTATATATACCTGCGTACCCCCAAACTACCAGACACAGAGCCAAAAACCTAATTCCACCGCCGCAACCTTCTGTACCCGTGAGATCCCATCTTGGGGCCTTTTCCGGAGCTCCGCCGGAGGGGGCATCGATCACGGAGGGCTTCTACATAAACACCATAACCTCTCCGATGATGTGTGAGTAGTTTACCTCAGACCTTCGGGTCCATAGTTATTAGCTATATGGCTTCTTATCTCTTTTTGGATCTCAATACAATGTTCTCCCCCTCTCTTGTGGAGATCTATTCGATGTAATCTTCTTTTGCGGTGTGTTTGTTGAGACCGATGAATTGTGGGTTTATGATCAAGTTTATCTATGAACAATATTTGAATCTTCTCTGAATTCTTTTATGTATGATTGGTTATCTCTGCAAGTCTCTTCCAATTATCAGTTTGGTTTGGCCTACTAGATTGATCTTTCTTGCAATAGGAGAAGTGCTTAGCTTTGGGTTCAATCTTGCGGTGTCCTTTCCCAGTGACAGTAGGGGCAGCAAGGCACGTATTGTATTGTTGCCATCGAGGATAACAATATGGGGTTTATATCATATTGCATGAGTTTATCCCTCTACATCATGTCATCTTGCTTAAAGCGTTACTCTGTTCTTGTGTTGAAGTTTGCAAGTCCCGTAGCATGCACGTATGGTAAACGTTATGTAACAAATTTCAAACATGAGGTGTTCTTTGATTGTCCTCCTTATGAGTGGCGGTGGGGGACGAGCGTTGTCTTTTCCTACCAATCTATCCCCCTAGGAGCATGCGTGTAGTGCTTGGTTTTTGATGACTTGTAGATTTTTGCAATAAGTATGTGAGTTCTTTATGACTAATGTTGAGTCCATGGATTATACGCACTCTCACCTTTCCATCAATGCTAGCCTCTTCGGTACCGTGCATTGTCCTTTCTCACATTGAGAGTTGGTGCAAACTTCGCCGGTGCATCCAAACCCCGTGATATGATACGCTCTTTCACACATAAACCTCCTTATATCTTCCTCAAAACAGCCACCATACCTATCTATTATGGCATTTCCATAGCCATTCCGAGATATATTGCCATGCAACTTTCCACCGTTCCCTTTATCATGACACGTTCATCATTGTCATATTGCTCTGCATGATCATGTAGTTGACATAGTATTTGTGGCAAAGCCACCATTCATAATTCTTTCATACATGTCACTCTTGATTCATTGCATATCCCGGTACACCGCCGGAGGCATTCATATAGAGTCATACATTGTTCTAGTATCGAGTTGTAATCGTTGAGTTGTAAATAAATAGAAGTGTGATGGTCATCATTTTCTAGAGCATTGTCCCAAGTGAGAAAAAAAGAGAAAGGCCATAAAGAAGGCCCAAAAAAATGAGAGAAAAAGAGAGAAGGGACAATGTTACTATCCTTTTTACCAAACTTGTGCTTCAAAGTAGCACCATAATCTTCATGATAGAGAGTCTATTGTTTTGTCACTTCCATATACTAGTGGGAATTTTTCATTATAGAACTTGGCTTGTATATTCCAACAATGGGCTCCCTCAAATGCCCTGGGTCTTCGTGAGCAAGCAAGTTGGATGCACACCCACTTAGTTTCTTTTGTTGAGCTTTCATGCATTTATAGCTCTAGTGCATCTGTTGCATGGCAATCCCTACTCCTTGCATTAACATCAATCGATGGGCATCTCCATAGCTCATTGATTAGCCTCGTTGATGTGAGACGTTCTCCTTTTTTTGTCTTCTCCACATAACCCCCATCATTATATTCTATTCCACCCATAGTGCTATATCCATGGCTCACGCTCATGTATTGCGTGAAGGTTGAAAAAAGTTTGAGATTACTAAGGTATGAAACAATTGCTTGGCTTGTCATCGGGGTTGTGCATGATGAGAGCATTCTTGTGTGACGGAAATGGAGGATGACTAAACTATATGATTTTGTAGGGATTAACTTTCTTTGGCCATGTTATTTTGAGAGGACATAATTGCTTAGTTAGTATGCTTGAAGTATTATTATTTTTATGTCAACATTAAACTTTTATCTTGAATCTTTCGGATCTGAATATTCATACCACAATTAAGAAGAATTACATTGAAATTATGCCAAGTAGCATTCCACATCAAAAATTCTGTTTTTATCATTTACCTACTCGAGGACGAGCAGGAAATAAGCTTGGGGATGCTTGATACGTCTCCAACGTATCTATAATTTTTTATTGTTCCATGCTATATTATATTCTATTTTGGACATTATTGGGCTTTATTATACACTTTTATATTATTTTTCGGACTAACCTATTAACCGGAGGCCCAGCCCAGAATTGCTGTTTTTTGCCTATTTCAGAGTTTCGCAGAAAAAGAATATCAAACGGAGTCCAAACGGAATGAAACCTTCGGGAACGTGATTTTCAGAACGAACGTGATCCAGAGGACTTGGACCCTACGTCATGACATCAACCAGGAAGGCACGAGGTAGGGGGCGCGCCTACCCCCCGGGCGCGCCCTCCACCCTCGTGGGCCCCACGTTGCTCCACCGACGTACTTCTTCCTCCTATATATACCAACGTACCCCCAAACTACCAGACACGGAGCCAAAAACCTAATTCCACCGCCGCAACTTTCTGTACCCGTGAGATCCCATCTTGGCGCCTTTTCCGGAGCTCCGCCGAGGGGGTATCGATCACGGAGGGCTTCTACATCAACACCATAGCCTCTCCGATGATGTGTGAGTAGTTTACCTCAGACCTTCGGGTCCATAGTTATTAGCTAGATGGCTTCTTCTCTCTTTTTGGATCTCAATACAATGTTCTCCCCCTCTCTTGTGGAGATCTATTCGATGTAATCTTCTTTTGCCGTGTGTTTGTTGAGACCGATGAATTGTGGGTTTATGATCAAGTTTATCTATGAACAATATTTGAATCTTCTCTGAATTCTTTTATGTATGATTGGTTATCTTTGCAAGTCTCTTCGAATTATCAAGTTTGGTTTGGCCTACTAGATTGATCTTTCTTGCAATAGGAGAAGTGCTTAGCTTTGGGTTCAATCTTGCGGTGTCCTTTCCCAGTGACAGTAGGGGCAGCAAGGCACGTATTGTATTGTTGCCATCGAGTGTAACAAGATGGGGTTTATATCATATTGCATGAGTTTATCCCTCTACATCATGTCATCTTGCTTAAAGCGTTACTCTGTTCTTATGAACTTAATACTCAAGATGCATGCTGGATAGCGGTCGATGTGTGGAGTAATAGTAGTAGATGCAGGCAGGAGTCGGTCTACTTGTCTCGGACGTGATGCCTATATACATGATCATACCTAGATATTCTCATAATTATGCTCAATTCTGTCAATTGCTCAACAGTAATTTGTTCACCCACCGTAATACTTATGCTCATGAGAGAAGCCACTAGTGAAACCTATGGCCCCCGGGTCTATTTTCCATCATATTAATTTCCCGTCAACAAGTTATTTCTAGCGTTGTCTTCATTTTGCTTTCTTTACTTTGCATCTTTATCATAAAAATACCAAAAATATTAGCTTATCATATCTATCAGATCTCACTCTCGTAAGTGACCGTGAAGGGATTGACAACCCCTTTATTGCGTTGGTTGCGAGGATTTATTTATTTGTGTAGGTGCGAGGGACTCGTGCGTGGCCTCCTACTGGATTGATACCTTGGTTCTCAAAAACTGAGGGAAATACTTACGCTACTTTGCTACATCAACCTTTCCTCTTCAAGGGAAACCAACGCAGTGCTCAAGAGGTAGCAGTGACATACTGGAGCAATTGCCTTGGCGAAGGAATCCAGATTTCACAAGAGAACCAAACACATCAAGAGACGCTTCAATTCCATCCGCGATCAAGTCAAGGAGGGAGACATAGAGATTTGCAAAATACATACGGATCTGAATATTGCAGACCCATTGACTAAGCCTCTTCCACGAGCAAAACATGATCAGAAACAATACTCCATGGGTGTTGGAATCATTACTATATAATCTAGATTATTGACTCTAGTGCATGCGGGAGACTGAAGGAAATATGCCCTAGAGGCAATAATAAATTGTTATTTATATTTCCTTATATCATGATAAATGTTTATTATTAAAGCTAGAATTGTATTAACTGGAAACTTAGTACATGCGTGAATACATAGACAAACAGAGTGTCACTAGTATGTCTCTACTTGACTAGCTCGTTAATCAAAGGTGGTTAAGTTTCCTAGCCATAGACATGAGTTGTCATTTGATGAACGGGATCACGTCATTACAGAATGATGTGATTGACTTGACCCATTCCATTAGCTTAGCACTTGATTGTTTAGTATGTTGCTATTGCTTTCTTCATGACTTATACATGTTCCTATGACTATGAGATTATGCAACTCCCGAATACCGGAGGAACACTTTGTGTGCTATCAAACATCACAACGTAACTGGGTGATTATAAAGATGCTCTACAGGTGTCTCCGATGGTGTTTGTTGAGTTGGCATAGATCGAGATTAGGATTTGTCACTCCGATTGTCGGAGAGGTATCTCTGGGCCCTCTCGGTAATGCACATCACTATAAGCCTTGCAAGCAATGTGACTAGTTATTGGTTTGACCGATAAAGATCTTCATAGAATATGTGGGAGCCAATATGAGCATCCAGGTTCTGCTATTGGTTATTGACTGGAGACGTGTCTCGGTCATGTCTACATAGTTCTTGAACCCGTAGGGTCCGCACGCTTAACGTTCGATGATGATCGGTATTATGAGTTTATGTGTTTTGATGTACCAAGGTAGTTCGGAGTCACGGATGTGATCACAGACATGACGAGGAATCTCGAAATGGTCGAGACATAAAGATTGATATATTGGATGGTTATATTCGGACACCGGAAGTGTTCTGGGTGGTTTACCGGACCCCCCCGGGGGGGACTAATGGGCCTAGATGGGCCTAAGTGGAGAGAGAGAGGGGCGGCTAGGGCAGGCCGCGCGGCCCCTCCCCCTTGAGTCCGAATTGGACTAGGAGGGGGCGGCGCCCCCCTTTTCCTTCCCCTCTCCCACTCCTTCCTCCCCCCTCCTAGTAGGACTTGGAAAGGAGGAATCCTACTCCTACTAGGAGGAGGATTCCTCCCCTCCTTGGCGCGCCATAGGGCCGGCCGGCCTCCCCCCTTGATCCTTTATATACGGGGGCAGGGGCACCCTAGGACACACAAGTTGACATTGTATAGCCGTGTGCGGTGCCCGCCTCCACAGATTTCCACCTCGGTCATATCGTTGTAGTGGTTAGGCGAAGCCCTGCGTCGGTAACTTCATCAACACCGTCATCACGCCGTCGTGCTGACGAAACTCTCCCTCGGCCTCAGCTGGATCTAGAGTTCGTGGGACGTCACCGAGCTGAACGTGTGTAGATCGCGGAGGTGCCGTACTTTCGGTACTAGGATCGGTTGGATCGCTAAGACATTCGACTACGTCAACCGCGTCACTTGACGCTTCCGCTTACGGTCTACAAGGGTACGTGGACTACACTCTCCCGCTCGTTGCTATGCATCACATAGATCTTGCGTGATCGTAGGAATTTTTTTGAAATTACTGCGTTCCCCAACAGTGGCATCCGAGCCAGGTTTATGCGTAGATGTTATATGCACGAGTAGAACACAAATGAGTTGTGGGCGATAATAGTCATACTGCTTACCAACATGCCATACTTTGATTCGGCGGTATTGTTGGATGAAGCGGCCCAGACCGACATTACGCGTACGCTTACGCGAGACTGGTTCTACCGACGTGCTTTGCACACAGGTGGCTGGCGGGTGACAGTTTCTCCAACTTTAGTTGAATCGAGTGTGGCTACGCCCGGTCCTTGTTGAAGGTTAAAACAACACACTTGACGAAAAATCGTTGTGGTTTTGATGCATAGGTAAGAACGGTTCTTGCTCAGCCCATAGCAGCCACGTAAAACTTGCAACAACAAAGTAGAGGATGTCTAACTTGTTTTTGCAGGGCATGTTGTGATGTGATATGGTCAAGACATGATGCTAAATTTTATTGTATGAGCTGATCATTTTTTGTAACGGAGTTATCGGCAACTGGCATGAGCCATATGGTTGTCGCTTTATTGTATGCAATGCAATCGCCCTGTAATTGTTTTTACTTTATCACTAAGCGGTAGCGATAGTCGTAGAAACAATAGTTGGCGAGATGACAACGATGCTACGATGGAGATCAAGGTGTCGCGCCGGTGACGATGGTGATCATGACGGTGCTTTGGAGATGGAGATCAAAGGCACAAGATGATGATGGCCATATCTTATCACTTATATTGATTGCATGTGATGTTTATCCTTTATGCATCTTATTTTGCTTTGATTGACGGTAGCATTATAAGATGGTCTCTCACTAAATTTCAAGGTACAAGTGTTCTCCCTGAGTATGCACCGTTGTGAAAGTTCGTCGTGCCGAGACACCACGTGATGATCGGACATGGTTTAGTTGATTTGGATCACGTGATCACTTAGATGATTAGAGGGGTGTCTATCTAAGTGGGAGTTCTTAAGTAATATGATTAATTGAACTTCAATTTGTCATGAACTTAGTACCTGATGGTATTTTGCATGTCTATGTTGTTGTAGATCAATGGCCCGTGCTACTGTTCCTTTGAATTTTAATGCGTTCCTAGAGAATGCTAAGTTGAAAGATGATGGTAGCAACTACACGGACTGGGTCCATAACTTGAGGATTATCCTTATTGCTGCACAGAAGAATTACGTCCTGGAAGCACCGCTAGGTGCCAGGCCTGCTGCAGATGCTGCTGATGACGTTAAGAACGTCTGGCAGAGTAAAGCTGATGACTACTCGATAGTTCAGTGTGCCATGCTTTACGGCTTAGAACCGGAACTTCAACGACGTTTTGAACGTCATGGAGCATATGAGATGTTCCAGGAGTTTAAGTTAATATTTCCAGCAAATGCCCGGATTGAGAGATATGAAGTCTCCAATAAGTTCTACAGCTGCGAAACAGAGGAGAATAGTTCTGTCAGTGAACATATACTCAGAATGTCTGGGTACCACAACCACTTGACTCAGCTGGGAGTTAATCTTCCTAATGATAGTGTCATTGACAGAGTTCTTCAATCACTGCCACCAAGCTACAAGAGCTTCGTGATGAACTATAATTTGCAAGGGATGGATAAGACGATTCCTGAGCTCTTTGCAATGCTAAAGGCTGTGGAGGTAGAAATCAAGAAGGAGCATCAAGTGTTGATGGTCAACAAGACCACCAGTTTCAAGAAAAAGGGTAAAGGGAAGAAGGGGAACTTCAAGAAGAATGGCAAACAAGTTGCTGCTCAGGTGAATAAACCCAAGTCTGAACCTAAGCCTGAGACTGAGTGCTTCTACTACAAAGGGACTGGTCACTGGAAGCGGAACTGCCCCAAGTATTTGGCGGATAAGAAGGATGGCAAGGTGAACAAAGGTATATGTGCTATACATGTTATTGATGTGTACCTTACTAATGCTCGCAGTAGTGCCTGGGTATTTGATACTGGTTCTGTTGCTAATATTTGCAACTCGAAACAGGGACTACGGATTATGCGAAGATTGGCTAAGGACGAGGTGACGATGCGCGTGGGAAATGGTTCCAAAGTCTTTGTGATCGCGGTCGGCACGCTACCTCTACATCTACCTTTGGGATTAGTTTTAGACCTGAATAATTGTTATTTGGTGCCAGCGTTAAGCATGAACATTATATCTGGATCTTGTTTGATGCGAGACGGTTATTCATTTAAATTCGAGAATAATGGTTGTTCTATTTATATGAGTAATATCTTTTATGGTCATGCACCCTTGAAGACTGTTCTATTTTTGTTGAATCTCGATAGTAGTGATACACATATTCATAATATTGAAGCCAAAAGATGCAGAGTTGATAATGATAGTGCAGCTTATTTGTGGCACTGCCGTTTGGGTCATATTGGTGTAATGCGCATGAAGAAACTCCATTCTGATGGACTTTTGGAATCATTTGATTATGAATCACTTGGTACTTGCGAACCATGCCTCATGGGCAAGATGACTAAAACTCCGTTCCCCGGAACAATGGAGCGAGCAACAGATTTGTTGGAAATCATACATAGTGATGTATGTGGTCCGATGAATATTGAGGCTCGCGGCGGGTATCGTTATTTGCTCACCTTCACAGATGATTTGAGCAGATATGGGTATATCTACTTGATGAAACATAAGTCTGAAACATTTGAAAAGTTCCAAGAATTTCAGAGTGAAGTGGAAAATCATCGTAACAAGAAAATAAAGTTTCTACGATCTGATCGTGGAGGAGAATATTTGAGTTACGAGTTTGGTCTTCATTTGAAGTAATGCAGAATAGTTTCGCAACTCACGCCACCCGGAACACCACAACATAATGGTGTGTCCGAACATCGTAACCGCACTTTATTAGATATGGTGCGATCTATGATGTCTCTTACTGATTTACCGCTATCGTTTTGGGGTTACGCTTTAGAGACGGCTACATTCACATTAAACAGGGCACCATCTAAATCCGTTGAGATGACACCTTATGAACTGTGGTTTGGCAAGAAACCCAAGTTGTCATTTCTTAAAGTTTGGGGCTGCGATGCTTATGTGAAAAAGCTTCAACCTGATATGCTCGAACCCAAATCGGAGAAATGTGTCTTCATAGGATACCCAATGGAGACCGTTGGGTACACCTTCTATCACAGATCCGAAGGCAAAACATTCATTGCTAAGAATGGATCCTTTCTAGAGAAGGAGTTTCTCTCAAAAGAAGTGAGTGAGAGGAAAGTAGAACTTGATGAGGTAACTGCACCTGCTCCCTTATTGGAAAGTAGTTCATCACATAAATCAGTTCCTGTGATCCCTACACCAATTAGTGAGGAAGCTAATGATGATGATCATGGAACTTCAGATCAAGTTACTACTGAACCTCGTAGGTTAACCAGAGTAAGATCCGAACCAGAGTGGTACGGTAATCCTATTCTGGAGGTCATGTTACTTGAACATGACGAACCTACGAACTATGAGGAAGCGATGATGATCCCAGATTCCGCGAAATGGCTTGAGGCCATGAAATCTGAGATGGGATCCATGTATGAGAACAAAGTGTGGACTTTGGTTCCATAGAGAATAAATGGATCTTCAAGAAGAAGACTGACGATGACGGTAATGTTACTGTCTATAAAGCTCGACTTGTTGCGAAAGGTTTTCGACAAGTTCAAGGAGTTGACTACGATGAGACCTTCTCACCCATAGCGATGCTTAAGTCTGTCTGAATCTTATTAGCAATTGCTACGTTTTATGATTATGAAATTTGGCAAATGGATGTAAAGACTGCATTCCTAAATGGATTTCTGGAAGAAGAGTTGTATATGATGCAACCTGAAGGTTTTATTGATCCAAAGGATGCTAACAAAGTGTGCAAGCTCCAGCGATCCATCTATGGACTGGTGCAAGCATCTCAGAGTTGGAATAAACACTTTGATAGTGTGATCAAAGCATACGGTTTTATACAGACTTTTGGAGAAGCCTGTATTTGCAAGAAAGTGAGTGGGAGCTCTGTAGCATTTCTAATATTATATGTGGATGACATATTGTTGATTGGAAATGATATAGAATTTCTGGATAGCATAAAAGGATACTTGAACAAGAGTTTTTCGATGAAAGACTTCGGTGAAGCTGCTTATATATTGGGCATCAAGATCTATAGATATAGATCAAGACGCCTAATTGGACTTTCACAAAGCACAAACCTTGATAAAGTTTTGAAGAAGTTCAAAATGGATCAAGCAAAGAAAGGGTTCTTGCCTGTGTTACAAAGTGTGAAGTTGAGTCAGACTCAATGCCCGACCACTGCAGAAGATAGAGAGAAAATAAAAGTTGTTCCCTATGCTTCAGTCATAGACTCTATCATGTATGCAATGTTGTGTACCAGACCTGATGTGTGCCTTGCTATTAGTTTTGTAAGGAAGTACCAAAGTAATCCAGGTGTGGATCACTGGACAGCAGTCAAGAACATCCTGAAATACCTGAAAAGGTCTAAGGATATGTTTCTCGTTTATGGAGGTGACAAAGAGCTCGTCGTAAATGGTTACGTCGATGCAAGCTTTGACACGTGCACTGATCCGGATGACTCTAAGTCACAAACCTGATACGTATTTATATTGAATGGTGGAGCTATCAGTTGGTGCAGTTCTAAGCAAAGATTCGTGGCGGGATCTACGTGTGAAGCGGAGTACATAGCTGCTTTGGAAGCAGCAAATGAAGGAGTCTGGATGAAGGAGTTCATATCCGATCTAGGTGTCATACCTAGTCCATCGGGTCCAATGAAAATCTTTTGTGACAATACTGGTGCAATTGCCTTGGCAAAGGAATTCAGATTTCACAAGAGAACCAGGCATATCAAGAGACGCTTCAATTCCATCCACGATCAAGTCAAGGAGGGAGACATAGAGATTTGCAAGATACAAACGGATCTGAATGTTGCAGACCCGTTGACTAAGCCTCTCTCATGAGCAAAACATGATCAGGACCAAGACTCTATGGGTGTTAGAATCATTACTATGTAATTTGGATTATTGACTCTAGTGCAAGTGGGAGACTGAAGGAAATATGCCCTAGAGGCAATAATAAAGTTGTTATTTATATTTCCTTATATCATGATAAATGTTTATTATTCATGCTAGAATTGTATTAACCGGAAACTTAGTACATGTGTGAATACATAGACAAACAGAGTGTCACTAGTATGCCTCTACTTGACTAGCTCGTTAATCAAACATGGTTAAGTTTCCTAGCCATAGACATGAGTTGTCTTTTGATGAACGGGGTCACATCATTAAAGAATGATGTGATTGGCTTCACCCATTCTGTTAGCTTAGCACTTGATCATTTAGTATGTTGCTATTGCTTTCTTCATGACTTATACATATTCCTATGACTATGAGATTATGCAACTCCCGAATACCGGAGGAACACTTTGTGTGCTATCAAATGTCACAACGTAACTGGGTGATTATAAAGATGCTCCACAGGTGTCTCCGATGGTGTTTGTTGAGTTGGCATAGATCGAGATTAGGATTTGTCACTCTGATTGTCGAAGAGGTATCTCTGGGCCCTCTCGGAAATGCACATCACTATAAGCCTTGCAAGCAATGTGACTAATGAGTTAGTTATGGGATGATGCATTACGAACGAGTAAAGAGACTTGCCGGTAACGAGATTGAACTAGGTATTGAGATACCGACGATCGAATCTCGGGCAAGTAACATACTGATGACAAAGGGAACAATGTATGTTGTTATGCGGTTTGACCGATAAAGATCTTCGTAGAATATGTGGGAGCCAATATGAGCATCCAGGTTCCGCTATTGGTTATTGACCGGAGACGTGTCTCGGTCATGTCTACATAGTTCTCGAACCCGTAGGGTCCGCACGCTTAACGTTCGATGACGATTGGTATTATGAGTTTATGTGTTTTGATGTACCGAAGGTAGTTCGGAGTCCCGCATGTGATCACGGACATGACGAGGAGTCTCGAAGACATAAAGATTGATATATTGGACGGCTATATTCCGACACCGGAAGTGTTCCGGGTGGTTTCGGATAAAACCGGAGTGTAGGAGGGTTACCGGAACCCCCCCTCCCCCCCCCCCGGGGAACTAATGGGCCTAGATAGGCCTGAGTGGAGAGAGAGAGGGGCAGCCAGGGCAGGCCGCGCGCCCCCTCCCCCTTGAGTCTGAATTGGACTAGGAGGGGGGCGGCGCCCCCCTTTTCCTTCCCCTCTCCCACTCCTTCCTTCCCCCTCCTAGTAGGACTAGGAAAGGAGGAATCCTACTCCTACTAGGAGGAGGATTCCTCCCCTCCTTGGCGCGCCATAGGGCCGGCCGGCCTCCCCCCTTGCTCCTTTATATACTGGGACAAGGGGCACCCTAGGACACACAAGTTGACATTGTTTAGCCGTGCGCGGTGCCCCCTCCACAGATTTCCACCTCGGTCATATCGTTGTAGTGCTTAGGTGAAGCCCTGCGTCGGTAACTTCATCAACACTGTCATCATGCCGTCGTGCTGACGAAACTCTCCCTCGGCCTCAGCTGGATCTAGAGTTCGTGGGACGTCACCGAGCTGAACATTTGCAGATCGCGGAGGTGCCGTACTTTCGGTACTAGGATAGGTTGGATCGCAAAGACATTCGAATACATCAACCGCGTCACTTGACGCTTCCGCTTACGCTCTACAAGGGTACGTGGACTACACTCTCCCGCTCGTTGCTATGCATCACATAGATCTTGCGTGATCGTAGGATTTTTTTTAAATTACTGCGTTCCCCAACATTCCTTATATCATGATAAATGTTTATTATTCATGCTAGAATTGTATTAACCAAAAACTTAGTACATGTGTGAATACATAGACAAACAGAGTGTCCCTAGTATGCCTCTACTTGACTAGGTCGTTAATCAAAGATGGTTAAGTTTCCTAACCATAGACATGTGTTGTCATTTGATGAACGGGATCACATCATTAGAGAATGATGTGATGGACAAGACCCATCCGTTAGCTTAGCATAATGATCGTTTAGTTTTATCTCTATTGCTTTCTTCATGACTTATACATATTCCTCTGACTATGAGATATGCAACTCCCGAATACCGGAGGAACACTGTGTGTGCTATCAAATGTCACAATGTACTGGGTGATTATAAAGATGCTCTACAGGTGTCTCCGATGGTGTTTGTTGAGTTGGCATGGATCGAGATTAGGATTTGTCACTCCGAGTATCGGAGAGGTATCTCTAGGCCCTCTCGGTAATGCACATCACTATAAGCCTTGCAAGCAATGTGACTAATGAGTTAGTTACGGGATGATGCATTACGGAACGAGTAAAGAGACTTGCCAGTAACAAGATTGGACTAGGTATGGTGATACCGACGATCGAATCTAGGGCAAGTAACATACCGATGACAAAGGGAATAACGTATGTTATTATGTGGTTTGACCGATAAATATCTTCGTAGAATATGTAGGAGACAATATGAGCATCCAGGTTCCGCTATTGGTTATGGTCATGTCTACATAGTTCTCGAACCTGTAGGGTCCGCACGCTTAACGTTCAATGATGATTTGTATTATGAGTTATGTGTTTTGGTGACCGAAGTTTGTTCGGAGTCCCGGATGAGATCACAGACATGACGAGGAGTCTCGAAATGGTTGAGAGGTAAAGATTCATATATTGGAAGGTTATATTCGGACATCGGAATGGTTCCGAGTGATTCGGGTATTTTTCCGGAGTACCGAGGGGTTACTGGAACCCCCCGGGGAAGTGTTGGGCCAACATGGGCCTAAGGGAGAGAGAGGGAACCCCGCGGGGGGTGGCCGCGCGCCCCCCTCCTTGGGAGTCCGAATAGGACAAGGAGGAGGGGGCGGTGCCCCCTTCCCTTTTCCTCTCCCTCTCCTTCCTATTCCCTCCGGTGGAAGAAAGGAAAAGGGGGGGCGAATCCTACTTGGACTAGGAGTCCAAGTAGGACTCCCCCCATGGCGCGCCCCTCCTGGCCGCCGGCCTCTCTCCCCTCCTCCTTTATGTACGTGGCCAGGGGGCACCCCAAAGGCACAACAGTTGTTTCTTAGCCGTGTGCGGTGCCCCCCTCCATAGTTTACCACCTCGGTCATATTGTCGTAGTGCTTAGGCGAAGCCCTGCGCGGATGATGTCTACTACGCAACTTTATTCTTGTAGACTCGTGTTGGGCCTCCAAGCACAGAGTTTTGTAGGATAGTAGCAATTTTCCCTCAAGTGGATGACCTAAGGTTTATCAATCCGTGGGAGGTGTAGGATGAAGATGGTCTCTCTCGAACGACCCTACAACCAAATACAAGAAATCTCGTGTGTCCCCAACACACCCAATACAATGGCAAATTGTATAGGTGCACTAGTTCGGCGAAGAGATGGTGATAAAAGTGTAATATGGATGGTACAAATATATTTTTATAATCAGAATAAATAAAAACAGCAAGGTAGCAAATAGTAAACAGGCACAAAAACGGTATTGCAATGCTTGAAAATGAGGCATAGGGTCCGTACTTTCGCTAGTGCAACCTCTCAACAATGCTAACATAGTTGGATCATATGATTATCCCTCAAAGTGCAATAAAGAATCACTCCCGAGTTCCTATTAGCGGAGAACAAAAGATAGAAATTGTTTGTAGGGTACGAAACCATCTCAAAGCTATTCTTTCCGATCAATCTATCCTAGAGTTCGTACTAAAATAATGCAAGCTATTCTTTCCGATCGATCTAATCAAAAGTTCATACTAAAATAACACCATAGCAAATTCATATTCATAATACTCAATCCACACAAGGAACTACAAAGAGACCCCAAAGTTTCTATCGGAGAAAAGATAATAAAAATGTGCATCAACCCCTATGCATAGATTACCCCAATGTCACCTCGGGAATCTGCGAGTTGAGTGCCAAAACATATATCAAGTGAATCAATACGATACCCCATTGTCACCTCAAGTATTCATACCGCAAGACATACATCATGTGTTCTCGTATCTGAATATTCAATCCGACAAGATAAAACTTCAAAGGGTAAAGATTCAATTCATCACAACAAGAGTATAGAGGGGAGAAACATCATATGATCCATCTATGTTAACAAAGCCCATGATATAGATCACGAGAGAGAGAGAGAGAGAGATTAAACACATAGCTACTGCTACAAACCCTCAGCCCCGAGGGTGGACTACTCCCTCCTCATCGTGGTGGCCGCCGGGATGATGAAGATTGCCACCGGTGATGATTCCCCCCTCCGGCAGGGTGCCGGAACGGGTCTAGATTGGTTTTCGGTGGCTACAGAGCCTTGCGGCGGCGGAACTTCTAATCTAGGTTAACCCCGAAGGGTTTTGGAATATTTGTGAATTTATAGGGTAAAGAGGGGGTGCGGGAGGCCACCGAGGTGGGCACAACCCACCTGGGCGCGCCTGGGCCCCCAGGCGCGCCCTGGTGGGTTGTGCCCCCCTTGGGGCACCCCCCCCCCCCCAGGTGCTTCTTTGGCCCACTGTTGGTCTTCTAGTCCATAAAAAAGCTCTGCGAAGTTTCGTTGCATTTGGACTCCGCTTGGTATTGATTTCCTGCGATGTAAAAAACAAGCAAAAAACAGCAACTGGCACTGGGCACTGGGTCAATCGGTTAGTCCCAAAAAATGATATAAAGTTGCTATAAAATGATTGTAAAACATCCAAGAATGATAAAATAACAACATGAATACTTCATAAATTATAGATACATTGGAGACGTATCAGCGGATCACATCCCCAACACCGTCGCCACGCCGTCGTGCTGAGGGAACTCTCCCTCGATCCTCTACTGGATCAAGAGCTTGAGGGACGTCATCGAGCTGAATGTGTGCTGAACACGGAGGTGCCGTACGTTCGGTACTTGGATAGGTTGGATCGTGAAGACGTTCGACTACATCAACCGCGTTAACTAAATGCTTCCGCTTTCGGTCTACGAGGGTACGTGGACACACTCTCCCCTCGCATTTTTATGCATCTCCTAGATAGATCTTGCGTGATCGTAGGATTTTTTTGAATTACTACGTTACCCAACACATTTTGCATCATAATTATCTATTATTATGTAGGTTATTTTAATGTTATATTCCACAATATGATGTAATTCTAATGCCTTTTCTCTCTTAAAATGCAACATATATGAAAGGAGAGAGATTATCGGCAACTGAAATTTGACCTGAAAAAGTGACAGCCGAGATAGCAATTCTCCGGAGCTCAAATTGACGTAAAATTTTATGGATAATTATTTTGAAATATATTAAAAATACTAGAGGAAAAATATACCACACGGGACCCACCAGCCATCCACCTGAACAGGTGGCGCGGACACCCTCCTGGCCGCGCCACTTCGCCATGTGGGGCCCTGGTGGCTCCCTTCCTGACGTCCTTCTCCTATGAAGAAATTACACTAGAAAAAATAGAGAGAAGACTTTCGGGACCAGCCACCGCTGTCTTGAGGTGAAAGCAGAGGCGGGGAACTTTTTCTCTTTGCGAAGCGATTCTGGTGGGGAACTTCACTTTGGGGGAGGTCAAAGTCATCGTCATCACCAATGTTCCTCTCATCGTGAGATGCTTCATATTCATCAACATCTTCTCTAGCACCATCTCATCTCAAAACCCAATTCATCTCTTATGTTCAATCTTTGTATCCGAACTCAGATTGGTAGCTGGGGTGCTAGTAGTGTTGATTACATCTGGTAGTTGATGCTAGTTGGTTTACTTGGTGAAAACGTTGTGTGCTTGTATATTTTTTTAGTTAAGAAAAATGGACATTAAGGAATATGGTTGTATGGTCGGCTCCCGCATCAGTGTCCACACACCGGTTCAGACCGGTCTGCGGATGAATGCGGTGTCTGATTTGAGGGTCAGCGTTTGATTATCCCTAATCTCATAATTTCTAAGCAAGTGATAAGATGAATCAAATTTACCCCATTCTAACTCTCCAACCGAACACATAAACGAAATCGTTCTATTCCATTTTTCTTTTCTACCAAACTCAGAAACAGACCAACTCATTTCTTTTTCTTTTTGAGAGAGACCAACTCACAAAATTGTGTTATTCCTATTAGGATTTAAACTAATTATATTAATTAGGGATAATCGCCCCTTGTAACTAGCATGCGATTTGCCTCTGACAACCGTTCGAAACACGCCCACACCCCCATGCTCGGATGCGTCCCTTTGTGGCGTTGGCGTCGGTTCCCTCTGTATATAATCCTCCTACATCATCAATGAAAGATTTAATGGTTCTATCAATTCGTTCTTTCGCACATTATCAACACATATCTCTACCAAGAGCAAATCATGCCCGCCGCAATCGCCAGAAAAGTGTAGTGGATTGGGGATGATTTAGTCGATGTGAACGAGATGTCCGTCGCCTCCCTTATCCATCTACTCTTGTGTACAGGCTGTTGATTGGCAATCACTAGGCCTGGTTGAGTAGTCGGGCTCTAGCCCATGCTGTACAAGCAGCGAAAAAAATGGATCAAAAACGAAAAAAAAAGAAGGTGGCTTAGCCACGGTAGTAGGCTGTAATGTTCTAGCCCATTGACATTATTTTTTGTTTTCTTTTCTGATTAGCTTCTGCCATTTTCAGTTTTTATACATATGTGTTTGTTAGTATTTCCTAACATAATACTATGTAATGTCTGCTTATGTAATGTCAACATGTTTATGGGTGCAATTTTTAATTGCTACATGTTGATTATGCTTGAAAATTATATGACTACTTTTAGTTTTTGCACATATCTTATGGATTGCAATTATGGCTATAGCTTTGTTCATAATTGTGAGGTCTACACCACCTAGTGATTACCTTCAAAGTGTTTAATTAACACAAAGTTGTGCAAAGTATCATAAGAATATAGGTCTACACTACATGGTAGTGATTGCCTCAAAGCAAAAAATGAAAGCACACATATTATGGTATGAAAATAGCCATACGAGTGTCTACATCACTTCGTGGAGGCTACCTCTATGTGTTCTACAAAATATAGATCTACGCCATTTTATGGTGATTATCTTTTGTAAAAAGCCATATTTTTGGTCTTTTAGGTTTTTCCTAGACCTTTATATTCGAATCAAGCATTTTATTTTACACACAATTAATTTACATGATATTAAATTAATGCGCACGATAATTTCATGCAGAGTATGGGTTGCCATTGAAGGAATTTGCTGAGCTTGCCACTGATGGCAGAAATTATCTGAACTGGGCCATGGATGTCAAGATTAACTTGGCGGCCAGAAATCTGATCAGCACTATAACCACACCTGCTTAAGGAGCTCCTGCTATCGCAAATACGACAAAGTATGCTTCTTTCCACTTCATTGGACACCATTTTTGTTTTGAGCATAACGATTTGCATGGATAGCGCTTCTATGTACCGAGCACTACCGAGGCTGCTCTTTTTAGGCAACATCGCCGAGACTGCTGGACGTCCTGACTTAGGCCATGGGATAGTGCGTATCTGGGTGGGGCCCCCTGAATTTCGGGGGCCGTATATAATCCTCCAACATCATCAATGAAAGAAGCTTCAAAAAAACATCATCAATGAAACATTTACTGATTCGATCAATTCGCGAAAATTCGCTTCTGATCATGAGCACAGCTGAGCCTGTTATCTCGTCTGCCCGCTGTCCTCGGGATCCACGTGTTTAATGTATTTTGGTATGTACACGGCAGCCGTATTGTAGATGTATTCCAGGCCGGAACCCGCTCATTAATATGCGACCCAACAACTCTGCCGTTCCGGTACAGGATGCAGTCGGATGGATCAGCCCCTTTTCTGTGCCTGAGCCATTCCAGCTTGACGTTCACCTAACGACCATCTACCAGCCCAGCCGGTAGATAAGTAATCGGAGCACCCGCCCAGGGACAGTTTCAAAACATAGTAAGACCCTGCTTCCCTGTAACAGTATACTGCCGGATTTAGTTTACAGGCGTGTAATACCGGCCACAGAAGATTTCCGCCCGGAAAAGAAACGATGTGTAGAAGCGTGTATCTTAAACCTGCCGCATACGAACGTAACAGGGAATACCAGCGTAAATAATACAGACCCAATACGACGACGAACCAAGCACTTGGAACCAACTCACCTGACTTTTTCTTATGGAGGTATTTTGGTGGAAAACTCAATCCAATCGGTGCCTTAGTGCATTTTTTTTTAAATCATATTTGTCTCAAGCGACATCAATGGTGCCGAAACAAAATTTTACCACTCCACATAGTTTAGCATCGTTTGACATACATAGCTTATACTCAGGGAGGAACAAGCGTCATGTCCATGCAGAAATCACACACTAGAAAATCCTTCAAATTTGAAATTCAGAGTTATCGTACATGACTGTCGGAACTCTTAAGATGCAGCAACACCCAGCAGCATGGCGCACGTAGTGCGACCGTGTCCAGCGATGCCACAATTCTTGCACTTGCAGGTTTGCGAGGCCGTTTAGCATGTCACCTCCCTCAGGGCAGGTAGTCTTCTTATGACCTAGCAATTTGCAGATGCTGCAGAACCTTGTCCTTTTACTCAGTCCTTCATATGATGCCTTCTCCCTACTTGAGCATGGGAACCAGGTTTGTTGCTCGGAGCCGACAGTCAGCAAGTGCATCCCAGTTACCAGAAAGGGTCACACTGTTCTCGTTGTCAACCATCTCTCCCTCAAATGTTGACGTTTGTGCCCGCCAATGCAATGTGGTTGCGATTCGCCTCAACAGCTTGTCTCTCCTCATAGCCAAGCACATCTCTTGTTTCGGGCTTTTCAGCTAGCGGTGATGCCTCCACAATTATATCCTTTATCTGACCCAGCACGAGCGCATACGTTACGACGGATTAATCCCCAAACCTAACCAGCTCCATGCATGGCATCTAGGTAAAGGATCAAGCTCCGACAGATGAAAGATCGGTTCACGGCTTGGTCTCTTTGGAAGTGAGCAAGGTGCTGGGCCAGGATGTCCCTAGCATTTTTCGTCCATCTCTTGAGGATGTGTCGCTTCGGTATCTGCGCAACATATCTATCACCTGAAACAAGCAAAATGAAACATTATTTTTCACGGACAGATGAGCAACGACCAACATTGTGATCCCAAAATACCTTGAAAGCATGGCAGCACAGCATTCCCATCTGAGCGAAATGCCCGCATTCACACTCGAAACACTCGCCATCGTCCAACATGGTCACCTCATAAACAACCTTGCTCCACTTCCCACGGTTGTCGGCATTGTTGTGTCTTGCAATGTACTTCTTCTTTCTTTCAATTTCCTCGACCTAGTAAGCCCCATCCTCGAAAACATTGCAGGGCATTCGCACCGGCAAGACCGGCTGTTTTGCTGCTCAGGCCTCCCCTGCAAAAGGAAGTTATCAGCTGCAGTTAAGATAGCCGCATAGCCAATGAACAAGCAAATTACAAGAAAACAAGTGTTGTCTTATGTGTACTCACCAAGCATCCACACACAATTTCCTGCATACCTTTCGTCAGCTCGACATTCAGATCGCTCTTGCCATATCTTATACCAAATCCGAGCTCCCATGAATAAAGATTGTAGAAATCATACGTTCCCTGAGAGTCAAAACTCATTCCAGTTTCTGGCTTGACCACATTGTCTGATGGCTTATCAGCGTACCTCCTGATTGTTTCTTCGAATGGAGTAACTTTGCCAACGCACGGTGTCTATCAGGGGGTGCACGGCCAACTCTCAACCTGCAAAAAAGAAATCCAAGTTTTTTTTGACTCTGCTCACTTGGTAGCAACATCTGTTTGTTTAGCATGGTTTCATTCCATTTTTTTGATTAGTGACAAAATCCACCTAAGAACAGACAATGCTATCTGCGAAAAATGGATCAGCATTGCATTTTACAACTAAATCATCAGACAGTGACCAGCAACAGAAATTTATTCATTTGCCACAGCCTGAGACTTTGAGAGGTCAGCCAATTAACACTACTAAGCACAGCTTCAGATATGTGCAACAACATAGACAAATAAATTTGTCAGTCAATTTTCATCTCGTTTTTCTAGCAAGGTATCACATTTCTTGATTTGTGTCATGATTTTATGTACAAACAGACCATATTATCAGTGACACATGGATCAGCATTTACAGCCTCACCACGAATTAGCGATCAAACACCACAAATTAATTTGTTGCCATCGCATCAGGTTCTAAGAGGCCAGCCAATCGATAATAGTAAGCACAATTTCAGACATCTCCATCGACATAGGCATGTAAATTGCAGAGTCAATCTCACCTTTTAGTCCATCCTGGTGCCTCTGGGTTCACTTTCCCGAATGATTCCACGGACTGAGTCGGGGGACTCCTTTCTCTTGCCTCCTGTGTCATCGCAGGGCACTCACAGCGGCAAGACCAGCTATTCTGTTGCTCTGGTTTCCCCTGCAATTTTTTTCCACTCTATCAGCTATTTAAATATGAATTCCAGTGCAATAATTATGAAAGATAATGTCAAAGATAATTTCAAAAGGTTTTAAGTGCCGACCGAGCATCCACAGACGATCTCTTGCAAACACTTTGTCCGCTCGACGTTCAAACGGCTCTTGCCATATCTATTACCAAATTCAACCTCCCAAGAATACAAGTTATAGAAATCGTACGCTTCTCCAAGGGAATCAAAACTCATACAAATCTCTGGCTTTATTACATTGTCTGAACGGTTTATCAGCGCATCTCCTTATTGTTTCCTCTAAAGGAGTGACTCTACTAGCACAGGGTGCTCTATCCGGAGGGGCACGCCCAATTCGTAACCTAAAATTAAATGCACTGTTTTTTCAGATGCCTTGAACTTATGTACAATGCCAACAGGGGATGGGCAAGACTTCGTTTTTGTTCTTAGCTCATCGAATCACATGATAGGCTATACAGGTTAATTAAGCACAATGGGCAACAATTTTTAGGTGCCTTCAGTACGAATGGCACTCAAACATATCTAATAATGGGCACAAAAAAATCCTACTAATTTGCAATTAATAACAGTAGTGATTGCACGTATACCTTCTTGTCCATCCCGGTGCCTCCGGGTTCACCTTACCGGTGGACTCGGCCGACTAGGTCGGCGACTGCTTCCTCTTTCCAGTGTATTTGTTTTGCTCAGAAGAATCACCGAGGTAGAGTTCTATTGTGTTACCGGGCTCGGGATGGCCAACAAATCAAAATATAGAGTTCTGCTAGTCATTCACTTGCATTAACTTTTGGATTAACAATGTAGAGTTCTGTTGTGTTACCGGGCTCGGGATGGCCAACAAATCAAAATGACCAGCTGCCCGCTAAGGTATTGTTTCACTTACAAGTCGTACTCTCAAATTCAAGTTTATTTCTCATACAAAATCGTTCCTTTCTATTTTCAAGACTTGGGTAGCCAATCAAGTCATGCACAAGAGAGACACTTTTGAATAGCTCTCTATAAACTTTGCTTCTGAGGATTATTGCTCTACAAAACAATTACCTTCAGATGTAATACTTCCCCTTGAGATGTAGTAATTCACCTTACTATTCCTTTTGTTGTTAGATGTGTAACTGTTCTACCGTCAAGAAAGATATTGATTACTTGCTGGTAATTTTTTTCACGGTTTAGCTTTCCAGTTAAATGTGGTCTTGGGCACTGAATTTGAAAGGATTTTTCGCCAATTTGTGATTTCACCTACACTTGTGTGATTAAAAAGCAGAGAAGATGTATAGATGAAGCTGGATAGCTCGTATACTTCCAATTTTCAGTACGTGCATATGTCAATACGTGGATAAGTGAGAGCTGGTTAGCTAGTACATAGATGGAAGCAAGCAACTAGAATCACCTTTGCCTGTTGAGATGCATCGAGCTCACGCCTTCTTCAAATGTGACCCAACGACCTCCCGCGGCATCTCGCCACCGGCCACGGCCGCGCCCGCCGACTGGGTGCACACGCTGTGGTTCCACCTTCTACGAGGGAGCGGGTCGGCCACAGCCTTGGACTCGCCGGAGGCGGGCGGAGCTAGCCGCGACGGCCCCCGTCTTCCCACCGGCCAAGGATACAGCCCCGTGCGGTGCAGCGCCGCTGAAGCGAGCGGAGTTAGCTTAGCTTGCACGGACCCATCTTGCCTCCAGTCAAGGCCATTGCCCCAGCGGCGCAGCAGGCCGGAGGCGGGCAGCGCTAGCCGCGACAGCTCCCGTCTGGCCGCCAGCTACGGCGCCGAGCGGCGGACCTCACCTCGTCGGAATCCTCTTTCACGGAGCTGTACAAGGAGTGGCTATGGAGTGTGGAACAGGATAAGGCAAGGCAAAAAGATACAGTATTCTGTAAATTAGGAAAAAAGAATTGTGGCTGTTTGAGTGGTGGGTTCCGTCAGGACACGGTTGGCCGCTGGCTGGGCCTGCAGCAGACGGCGCGTGTCTACGCAGCAGACGGCGATTACGTTTCTGATCTTTGGGTCAGGTTCTCGTGACGGACCCGATCCACGGCTCGGCTCGTCAGGGTAACGTGCATTTCAAAAGGACGAGCCCGGGCGCTGGCGTACATCACTGTTCATCCCCGTATATCGCCAGTCGACGTTAATTTCTTCCACCAATATTTCCTGCCATGGACCCACTAGGGCGAATCCCTGAACGTACGATCGAGATAACATATTCAGTTCAGCCCATCTCAGTAACGCCGCTGTTCTTTCACAATTCATTCCACTTGGTTTACAAACCAAACACGCCGACCTGCGTCGGGTAGAGCCCACAGAGGCGCAAAAAGGGACCGCTCTAGTCATTGTGGGGCCATGCCAAGAGCCGCGACGTGGCACATAGCGCAACCCAATAATGCTACACCACGGTTAAACTGTGCATCCCGGTGTCATGCTCGCAGAGATCAGTCCTGCGGTACGAACGACGCTGTTTCAGCTCGGCTCTACGAGGAGGAGATGGCCGCGGCAGACGACATCGGCGCCAGTGCGGGGAGGTGGTCCCTCCACGGCAGGAGGGCGCTCGTCACCGGCGGCACCCGCGGCATCGGGTACGTACGCACCCTTCACGCCCCCTTCTTTTCCGATCTCGTCCCGGCTTCAGATGGTTTTCTGCGCTTGATGTACAGGCGCGCGGTGGTGGAGGAGCTGGCGGCGCTCGGGGCCGCCGTGCACACGTGCTCCCGGAAGGAAGCCGAGCTCGGCGAGCGCTTGAAGGAGTGGGAGGCCAAGGGATTCCGCGTCACGGGCTCCGTCTGCGACGTCTCCGTGCGCGACCAGCGCGAGCTCCTGCTCCAAGACGTCGCCGGCCGCTTCGCCGGCAAGCTGGACATCCTCGTACGTGAAGCACCCCATATCTTCTCCCCAGTCCCCACACCTTTGTCGATCTGTTGCTAACCCCTGGAGTATGTACTCCCTACGTAAAGAAATATGAGAGCGTTTAGATCACTACCTTTAGTGATCTAAATGCTAAATATAAGAACGTTTAGATCACTGCCTTTCTTATATTATTTCTTTATGGAGGGAGTAGTTATCTTCCTTAGTTTCGTCACAAATTTTGCATGTTTTGATTCCTGTATGTCGGCATAGTATATCTCTTTGGATACCTCTTGTAGTGTGATGTGGATTGAGTTCATGTGAAAAGATAAGTGCTGCATACTGTCTCTGTAGCCGTGTGCCTGTGACTCGTGGGGTGTCATCATGTTATTATTTTGGCTTCAGAAAAAAATGTTCTTGGTTTGTGGTCATGAGTGACCAGTAATTTGAAATTAAACTGCAACTGTTTGATCGTTTTCAAGCACAACTTCAGATGGTTTTGCTTCAGTAATGTGTTTTCCTTTGAACATTTGTACTACTACATGTTGTAGCAGAACCGAATTGCAGTTCCTTTTTAATGGTTTCTGCCTCGCCTTGGCGAGTACACTTGGACAAACATACCACAGTTTGCAAGTTTCATTCCATACCGTTTATTAGTACTCCCTTTGTCCTAAACACACCACAATTCGTGCCTAGATACGTCTGTATCTAGGTAAATCTAAGACTTATAATTTGGGACGGAGGTAATATTTCAAATACATCTTACTCTCCCAATTTGGTTATGCAGATAAACAACGTGGGCACAAACCATAGAAAACCAACCACTGAATACTCGGCAGATGAATATTCGTTCATAATGGCCACCAATCTTGAATCTGCATATCATCTATGCCAACTTGCACACCCTCTTCTCAAAGCATCCGGGGTGGCCAGCATTGTCTTCATATCATCAGTCTCTGGAGTGGTAGCCATATCTAGTGGCTCCATTTATGGCATGACAAAAGGTAACTGTTGGTCTGCTATGCAGCATATGTGAACAAGATAACATGTAGATCATCGATCCATGATCGTCTTGTGGCGGCCGCTCGGCCGCTTTTCAGGTGCGATGAATCAGTTGGCCAAGAACCTAGCGTGTGAGTGGGCGAAAGACAACATAAGAATCAATTCTGTTGCTCCATGGTACATCAAGACTTCACTTGTGGAAGAGGTAAGGCCTATACTTTGAGTTTTTATCAGAAGTATCTTTTTTTTAGTTGTTCTCAGAAGTAACTTTCGTTTACTTCTCTTGCTCGGAAGTTATCTGAGTTGGCCACCTTGTTAGTATGTCGGAACTGATTGTTCCATCCATTGTTCTCGTTCCTGATTCTTAATATCGTATAAACACAGAGACATGTCTAATTAAGAGCTATATATATATATCTAAATATCACTTTTCATGGCTTGCAGCCTTGCACCTTACTACAACCTTTGTACACTAATATAAGACGTTTTTACATTAGTTTACAGAGGGAGTACATTAGAACCTATGTGCCCTATCTCGACGCACCAAGGAAATAAAAAATTTAATGCTTCACCTGTCCCGTTTGATCCTCCAGGATTTGGCGAAAGAGGATTTCGTGGATAGCATCGCCCGTCGAACTCCCATGAGGCGTGTGGGAGAACCTGAAGAAGTATCATCGCTGGTGGCGTTTCTCTGTATGCCCGGTTCATCTTATATCACTGGCCAGACGATCTCGGTTGATGGCGGCATGACTATAAATGGCATGTACCCGACTGAGAACTAGCAGAAGGGGTGAAACTGCACGGTGGTTCAGAGCAAATCGTGATACAGAGCAAATCGTGATACGTGGATCATCCGTGTCCGCGTGTATAACCTGTATGGGAAGGTTATCTTGATGTACAATCTGTATGTGTATGTTTTTCCACTTTAGCTAAATGTAAGTCTACTGGAGATGTGATAAAAAATGATCCCTTGTTAAGATTTGAAAACGACTGGTTCCTCAGGGAAGGTTTAGATGACCTGGTTATTAAAACTTGGAAAACAACAACAACGAAGCCTTTAGTCCCAAACAAGTTGGGGTAGGCTAGAGGTGAAACCCATAAGATCTTGCAACCAACTCATGGCTCTAGCACATAGATAGCAAGCTTCCACGCATCCCTATCCATAGCTAGCTCTTTGGTGATACTCCAATCCTTCAGGTCTCTCTTAACGGACTCTTCCCATGTCAAATTCGGTCTACCCCGCCCTCTCTTGACATTCTCCGCATGCTTTAGCCGTCCGCTATTCACTGAAGCTTCTGGAGGCCTGCGCTGAATATGCTCAAACCATCTCAGACAATGTTGGACAAGCTTCTCCTCAATTGGTGCTACCCCAACTCTATCTCGTATATCATCATTCCGGACTCGATCCTTCCTCATGTGGCCACACATCCATCTCAACATACGCATCTCCGCCACACCTAACTGTTGAACATGTCGCCTTTTAGTCGGCCAACACTCCGCGCCATACAACATTGCGGGTCGAACCGCCGTCCTGTAGAACTTGCCTTTTAGCTTTTGTGGCACTCTCTTGTCACAGAGAATGCCAGAAGCTTGGCGCCACTTCATCCATCCGGCTTTGATTCGATGGTTCACATCTTCATCAATACCCCAATCCTCCTGCAACATTGACCCCAAATACCGAAAGGTGTCCTTCCGAGGTACCACCCGGCCATCAAGGCTAACCTCCTCCTCCTCACACCTAGTAGTACTGAAACCGCACATCATGTACTTGGTTTTAGTTCTACTAAGCCTAAACCCTTTCGATTCCAAGGTTTGTCTCCATAACTCTAACTTCCTATTTACCCCCGTCCGACTATCGTCAACTAGCACCACATCATCTGCAAAGAGCATACACCATGGGATATCTCCTTGTATATCCCTTGTGACCTCATCCATCACCAATGCAAAAGGATAAGGGCTCAAAGCTGACCCCTGATGTAGTCCTATCTTAATCGGGAAGTCATCGGTGTCGACATCACTTGTTCGAACACTTGTCACAACATTATCGTACATGTCCTTGATGAGGGTAATGTACTTTGCTGGGACTTTGTGTTTCTCCAAGGCCCACCACATGACATTCCGTGGTATCTTATCATAGGCCTTCTCCAAGTCAATGAACACCATATGCAAGTCCTTCTTTTGCTCCCTATATCTCTCCATAAGTTGTCGTACCAAGAAAACGGCTTCCATGGTCGACCTCCCAGGCATGAAACCAAACTGATTTTTGGTCACTCTTGTCATTCTTCTTAAGCGGTGCTCAATGACTCTCTCCCATAGCTTCATTGTATGGCTCATCAGCTTAATTCCACGGTAATTAGTACAACTCTGAACATCCCCCTTGTTCTTGAAGATTGGTACTAATATACTCCGTCTTCATTCTTCTGGCATCTTGTTTGCCCGAAAAATGAGGTTGAAAAGCTTGGTTAGCCATACTATCGCTATGTCCCCGAGACCTTTCCACACCTCAATGGGGATACAATCAGGGCCCATCGCCTTGCCTCCTTTCATCCTTTTTAAAGCCTCCTTCACCTCAGACTCCTAGATTCGCCGCACAAAACGCATGCTGGTCTCATCAAAGGAGTCGTCCAGTTCAATGGTAGAACTCTCATTCTCCCCATTGAACAGCTTGTCGAAGTACTCCCGCCATCTATGCTTAATCTCCTCGTCCTTCACCAAGAGTTGGCCTACTCCGTCCTTGATGCATTTGACTTGGCCAATATCCCTCGTCTTCCTCTCTCGGATCTTGGCCATCTTATAGATGTCCCTTTCACCTTCCTTCGTGCCTAACCGTTGGTAGAGGTCCTCATAACAAAACTTGGAAAACAAATGGATCTAAAATCTCTAGTCTGGATAATTGGCAAAATAAGCTGAGAAATTTAAGACCAGTTTTAAAAGGTTGGAATAGGAACATGAATGCATGGTATAGAGAGCTCAAAAAAATATTGATTAAATTGGATAATATTGATAAAAAATGTGAGAATTATGGACTAAATGTAGATGATAGGAGAGAACAAATGGAGCTTAGAGCTCAGCTATATAGGAATATTTTCATGTAAAAGCGAATGGGAGACGTAGGAGAAATAAGATTACAGTGCTTGATCAGGAAGAGGGAAGAGTGGAAGGGAGAAGAATTTAATTGATTATATTACAAAATTTTATAAAAATCTATTTGGATCAGCTGAAGTATCAAATATTTCCATGTGCATTGATAATCCTGACAAAATACTTCCAACTCAAAAAGAGATGCTGATTGGGGAGTTTTCTTTGGAGGAAATTAAGACAGCTGCTTTCCAGATGGCTCATAACAAATCTCCTGGTCCAGATGGCTTTACTGCTGAATTTTATCAACATTTGGGAACTGATTAAAGAAGATCTCAAACAAATGTTTGATGATTTATATAATGGGGACCTGGATATTAAAAGTTTGAACTATGGAATCATTACTCTGGTGCCAAAAACTAAAGAAGCTAATCAGATACAAATATTTAGACCCATATGTCTGTTGAATGTAAGTTTTAAAATCTTTACAAAGGTCTTAATGAACAGACTTAATTTAGTGGTTGATTCTATAATCTCCCCAGTGCAAACTGTTTTTATTAAAGGGAGGTACATAATGGATGGGGTTCTGGTGCTACGCAAAGCACTTAATAGTGTTCATGTTAAAAAACAGAGTGCTCCGTTTTTGAAAATAGATTTTGAAAAAGCCTATGATAAAATCAAATGGCCTTTTGTTCTCCAAATGCTGAAAGGAAAGGGTTTCCCTGATAAATGGATAGATTGGGTTATGGGTACTATGAAAGAGGGAAAAGTCTGTATTAAAGTCAATGAAAATTATGGCCCTTACTTCCCTACTTATAAAGGGTTGCGACAGGGAGATTCTTTGTCCTCTTTAATGTTTAATTGAGCAACAGATGCCTTGGCCATTCTAATGGATAGCATCACCCGAACTCCCACGAGGCGTGTGGGAGAACCTGAAGAAGTATCATCGCTGGTGGTGTTTCTCTGTATGCCCGGCTCATCTTATATCACTGGCTAGACGATCTCGGTTGATGGCGGCATGATTATAAATGGCATGTATGTGACTGAGAACTAGCAGAAGGGGTGAAGCTGCACGGTGGTTCAGAGCAAATAATCGTGATACGTGGATCATCCGTGTCCGTGTGTATGACCTGTATGGGAAGGTTATCTTGATGTATAATCTGTATGTGTATGTTTTTTCACTTAGCTAAATGTAAGTCGTCTCAATTTTTATTTTGGAGCGGTAGACTTTGAAAGAACACGACGCGCAGACCCGAGGCCATTAGATAGTGGCGCCAAGGTGACTATGATGGCCAAGAACGGCTGCAAGGCCTCGGCCGGGAACGAGTCGTAGCTGGAGATGGCGCAGTGTAGAATCGGAAGTATGTCTAGAAGGGGGGTGATTAGACTACACTACAGGAATCAGCTACTTTGCCGTCTGCCATGGCAGACGGCAAAGGCAAGGATGGCGGACGGCAAAGGCCTTTGCCGACTGCCGCGGACGGCAAAAGGCTCCGGCAAAGTAGGCTGCGGTAAAGAGCTTCTTTGCCGTCTGCTTTCTGAAGCGGACGGCAAAGGGGCCTTTACCATCAGCGGCTGACGGCAAAGAAAGCCGACGGCAATAAATGTGCTGTTAGTCCGTTAGGCGGCTAACGGCAGCCTTTGCCGTCCGCCGCTGACGGCAAAGAGCATCCGGCCTTTGCCGTCCGCCGAATGACGTCAGCTGGACGTCACTGCGGGACAAGCCTTTGCCGTCTGCCACTATAGGCAAAGTGCTCAAACATGCCAGTCCCAGGAAGCACAGGTAGCTGCCACGTGGCATGTTTGCCGTCAGCTAGCTGACGGCAAAGAGCCTGTACAGCCCTGTTTTTAATTTAATTCATTCAATTTGACAGCAATTCATAGATATACAGAGATATACACAACAATTCACATATATACACAACAAGCATATCCAACACACAAGTTTCATCATATATACATACATAACCAACACATATATAGTTCCATCCTTACATATTACAAAAGTTTCACATTGTTCATCCTACACCGTTATCCATCCATATAACAAGTTCCAACCATGCAAGTTCATTGATACAAAATAAAAGCACAAATGGAAAAGAAGCACTCCATCCATGCAAGCTTCCGTGAATTAAATCAAATCTGCAAAATGATAAACAAGATGTTAGAAAAAGAAGAAGAAAATGAAGAAGAAGAAGAAGAAGAAGAAGAAGAAGAAGACTATAAGAAATAAGCATACTTAAGTAAAATGGAGCTAACCTAGAAGAAAATGAAGAAGAAGAAGAAGAAGAAGACTAGAAGAATACTAGAAGAAGACTAGAATAATAATAATAATAATAATAATAATAATAATAATAATAATAATAATAAGACTATAATTAAGCTTATTATGTAAACTTGGTCATTTTGTGCTAACATAAGTAATTTTGGAGTTAACCTATAGGAAACTAAGCATATTAGAGCCAACTTAGGTAAAATGGAGCCAACCTAGCTAATTATGCCATCTTTGAGTGAACTAAGCATATTATAGCTAACTTATAGCTAACTTATGACCTAGAAGAAGAAGAAGACTATAAGCTTATTATGTAAACTTGGTCATTTTGTGCTAACATAAGTAATTTTGGAGCTAACCTATAGGAAAATAAGCATAGTGGAGATAACTTAGCATATTAGAGCTAACATATGTAACTAAGCATATTAGAGCTAACATAGGTAACTAAGCATATTAGAGCTAACTATATATAGATCATTTTGGAGATCTGACATACCTGACATAGTTCAGTTCTCATTGTTCTTCTCCTTCTCCTTCCTCAGCCTGATGTGCCAAGAGCGGCGAGGCGGTGGAGGCAGTGGGATGTAGTCTTCTACCACAATTGGCGTGGTCATGTCGCCCAGCTGTGGGATCGCCGGCGCCACCACCGGCGCGAGGTCATTGTCAGGCACCACCACCATCGCGAGGCCATCTTCAGGCAGGAAAGGCATGACCATCGTTAGGTCATCCTCAGCCACCACCATCTCTTGCCCATGGTGCGCCACCACCATCTCCTGCCCTTGGTCGGCCACCACCATCGCTAGGTCATCCTCAGCCTGATGCCCACTCTGCTCCTCTTCTTCCCCACTCCAGTCCGGATCATCCTCCTTGCTGTCTTTGCTGCAGCCCGAATCGCTCCTGCTTTTGCTACAGCCAAAATCGATGTTGCTTTTGCTACAGCCAGAATCGCTGCTGCTTTGGCTGTAGCCAGTGTCACTGCTGCTGCTCCCATTGCTTGTCCAAATGCAACAATTAATGACCGTTAACAATCGATGCGAGACAAAGCCAAATGTAGAGGAATAAGAAGAGGCAGAACATACCGGCATCATCGTCGTCAGCGTAGCGCATGCGACACATAGTCGCGTTGAACACCTTCATGATCAGCATGGTGGCGTCGTCGTCGTACCTGAAGAGAAGGAAGTACCCCAGCCGCAGGTCGTAGGCACGGTAGAACTTCTCCCAGCCATGACACAGGTACATGTGGCCCTCCTTGATCACCAACTCCACGTCCCACAGCCTGCTAAACCCGCTGCCGGCCTGTCGCAGCTTCACATTATTTGGCGGATCTTCACCCAGCATGTTCATAAAAGTGTCAGGCAGCCTCTGCAGTTTGGGACAAGGAGTGATGTAGCAAACAACAGAGTTATCATAATGAGATGGGTGAAGGGGAGATCTCTCCTTTTATATACCTGCCTCTTGGAGGAAGTCCCAAGTATGATACTGAAGAACTCGAAAGCATCCAACTCGTACTTCGGTGTGGCAGAGCGGAGCCTACGGTGACGGCCTCCCCCCATCTCTAATAAGCAGCAGAAGAGACCAATTAGTATCTAGCTAGAAGCATATCTATAAACATAGAGCCAAGTTTCTAGACATGAAAGAAAACTGAGAAGAAAAAAAAGCAATGCACTTGTGCTCAACAACACTTAGTTAATTTGGTAGGTTAGTTGGCAATGGCAATTGGCACCCTTCAAAACTAGGGATTTCTTTAGACGTGAAAGAAAACTGAAAATGTTGAAAAAAAGAGCATAGTAATCTAAAAATTGGGGGAAAATACACTTCTTCTTTCTCCTCTTTATCTTCTTCTTCTTTTTCATCTTTCTTCTTTCTTCTTAACCAAAACTAAACCTAAAGTTCCTTCTGGTGTGATCACATTCGAATACTTGTGGCAAAAAATCATAATTGCACCATATTTTAGGTGGCTCTAGGTGCCACACACCAAGCAAACAAACAAACCTCAAATCAGAAACTAAGGGTGTAGTGTCATAAAATCAATTTACTTTGTATGCAAATCAGAATGTATAGTTTGCCTTTCCGCAAAAAAGAAAAGGAAAAGACGGGTATAGTTTGCCTCTTATGACAGATTCCATAAGCAATATGCATGCCTTGTTGTTTTCTCAAATTAAACTAATTCGAGTGTTGCTGATTGATGAATTTGAATATATGCAAAGGAATTTGAGGAAAGCTTTTGCTCTTCTCACTATTAGTTTCATAATCTTTTATACAACCCCTTCAAGGAGTCTGTGGATAACTTTCGTTTACAGTTCACTAGATATGTGTATTACATTTTCTATTGGAAATGCATTTGAATTCATTTATCACAAATACTAATTCTAAAGTTCAACTCTGATGATACGGTTGCTACGTACCTACCAAGACATGCCAATTTTTTTCTTGTACATAAAAGAACTCGTGCACTAATATTTACTTCACCGAAAGATTTTTCACTTTGAAGGGAAATAGTTTTTGTTCCATCATCTATTAATAATATAACAATAATAATTCATTATATGCCAATGAGTTGA
The DNA here is from genome assembly GCF_018294505.1 of Triticum aestivum. Classification (NCBI taxonomy): domain Eukaryota; kingdom Viridiplantae; phylum Streptophyta; class Magnoliopsida; order Poales; family Poaceae; genus Triticum; species Triticum aestivum. The sequence goes on from NC_057805.1 coordinate 362,724,528, forward strand.
GAAATCTGGCACTACATTATTTAAATGACACATAAAAAGCATAATGTACAAAAAATTGATCATGCATAACTAAACACTGTGGATCAATAATAGTATAGAAGATGATCTAACTAATAAGACTACTAGTGAGAATTGAGATTATACACAATTATAGTAGAGAAGATGCTATCTATGCTCTAAACCTAAACTAAAGTAAACCTAAACTAAAGTAAACCTAAACTAAACCAAACCTAAAATAAACCTAAACTAAACTTAAAATACAGAAGAAAAAAACAGAAAAAAAAGAGGTCTCACCGGGTGGAGGAGGGGGCACTGGAGGGGTGGGGCGGCCGCGGTGGTGGTGGAGAGGGGCGCCGGGGCGGCCAGGTGGAGGAGGGGGCGCCGGAGTGGCGGGAAGGCCGCGGTGGTGGAGCAGAGGGGCGCCGGGGCCGCCGGGTGGAGGAGGGAGCACCGGAGCGACGGGGCGGCCGCTGTGGTGGAGCAGAGGGGCGCCGGGGCCGCCGGGGTGGAGGAAGGGGTGCCGCGGCGATGTGGGTGGCGTGGGGCGGCGGCGGCTCCGGCACGAGCGGCGTGGCGCGACGACGGGGATGGCGCGGGGCGGGGAAAGGGGTCACCGGGGCTGCTGGGGCGGCGCGGCGACGGGGGTGGCGTGGGGCGGCGGCGGCACGGGGCGGGATGGTGCGGGGCGGCGGCGGCTCGGGCACGGGCGGAGAGAGAGAGGGGACAGATGTGGGGCGCGGGCGGGCGTCGATATGGATTTTAGTCAGGGCACGGTTCTTTGCCGTCCGCCAGCAGACGGCAAAGATCCTAGCTAACGGGCGTTAGCTTGGCCACTTTCTTTGTCGTCTGCTAGCGGACGGCAAAGACAGTGTCCGTTAGGTGGTTCTCGGTAGTGGGCCACCCTCATTCTTTGCCGTCGGCTAGCGGACGGCAAAGACCATATGCCGTCTGATGGCGGACGACAAAGACTTGGCTGACGGCAAATATAGTCTTTGTCGTCAGCCAAATCTTTGCCGTCAGCTTCTATTGAGCTGACGGCAAAGAAGGTCTTTGCCGTCAGCTAGCGGACGGCAAAGACATGGCTGACGGCAAAGATCCTGATTCCAGTAGTGCTACTTGATCAAATAAAAATCTAGCATTTTCCCAATTTTAGTTCTTGGCAGATTTTAGCAACTTAGCACAAATCAAGCAATCAACCTACACATGCAATTCTAAGAGTATAGCAGCGGAATGTAAAACAATTGCATATGAAGGTAAAGGGATGAGTTTGAGGGAGCAAACGCAATGTTGACACGAAGATTTTTATCCATGGTTCCGATAGGTGGTGCTATCGTACATCCACGTTGATGGAGACTTCAACCCACGAAGGGTAACGGTTGCGCGAGTCCATGGAGGGCTCCACCCACGAAGGGTCCACGAAGAAGCAACCTTGTCTATCCCACCATGTCCATCGCCCACGAAGGACTTGCCTCACTAGGGTAGATCTTCATGAAGTAGGCGATCTCCTTGCCCTTACAAACTCCTTGGTTCAACTCCACAATCTTGTCGGAGGCTCCCAAGTGACACCTAGCCAATCTAGGAGACACCACTCTCCAAGAAGTAACAAATGGTGTGTTGATGATGAACTCCTTGCTCTTGTGCTTCAAATGATAGTCTCCCCAACACTCAACTCTCTCTCATAGGATTGAATTTGGTAGAAAGAAGATTTGAGTGGAAAGCAACTTGGGGAAGGCTAGAGATCAAGATTTATGTGGTTGGAACGGAATACCTTGACCTCAACACAAGTGTAGGTGGTTCTCTCTCAGAAAATATGTATTGGAAGTGTAGGCATGTTCTAATGGCTCTCTCCAGGAATGAAGAGTGGGTGGAGGGGTATATATAGCCTCCACACAAAATCTAACCGTTACACACAAATCACCAAACTCGGTGGGACCGAATCATTAAACTCGGTCGGACCGATTTAACTCAAAATGTGAACGTTAGGATTCTCGGTGGGACCGACATGTCAACTCGGTGGGACCGATGTCATTAGGGTTAGGGCATGACGTAATCTCGGTGAGACCGATTACACAAACTCGGTGAGACGATTTTGGTATAGCCAAACAGAGAGTTAGTCAGGCAAACTCGGTGGGACCGATTCGCTCATCTCGGTTGGATCGAAACGTTACGAAAAGGAAACAGAGAGTTTGCATTGCAATCTCGGTGGGACCGATCGCTCATCTCGGTTTGACCGAAACGTTACGAAGGGAAACAGAGAGTTTGCAACCACATCTCGGTGAGACCGAGATCCCTATCGGTGAGACCGAATTGATTAGGGTTTCTGGCAGTGGCTATGTCAACTGAACTCGGTGGCTCCGGATGTGAAACTTCGGTGGGGCCGAGTTGGACTTTTTGGTTTAGGACATATGTGGATATGAGAAAGTAGTGGAGGGTTTTGGAGCATATCACTAAGCATTTTGAGCAAGAATCTCATTAAGCAACACCTCATCCCTTCTTAATAGTATTGGCTCTTCCTATAGACTCAGTGTGATGTTGGATCACTAAAATAAAAAATGTAGAGTCTTGTGCTTTGAGCTTGAGCCAATCTTTTGTCCTTAGCATTTTGAAGGGTCCAGTTTCTAATCCATGCCATGCCAATCATTGAGCTTTCCTGAAATATTTATCTTGGAATAACATTAGCTCAATGAGCTATATGTTGATAGGAATTACCAAAACCACCCAGGGATAGTTGCACTTTCACACAGAGATTGACGGTTCGGATTGAAAGTGCTAGTTATCGACTAGAGGGGGGGTGAATAGGCAATTTTTATGAAAGTATTCAAAACACAAGGTCTTTGAAGATAAACTGTTGGAAGGAACCTATATGATATGCAGCGGAAGATGAACTACACTAGACAAGCCATAGTCAAGTGAGCAATATAGTGAAAGCACGAAGACTAACAGCAGCTAGGTCGTATGGATCAGAATGGAAAACAGTATGAAGCCAAACAGGTAATAGTCTTCGCACAGTGAAGTCAAACAGATCGGGCAGGCAGGCAATGACTTCAAGAAGACACACTGAAATGTAAAGGAAGTTGGGGATAGAACCAGTAGCTTGGTGAAGACAATGATTTGGTAGACCAGTTCCAGTTGCTGTGACAACTATATGTCTGGTTAGGGAGGTTGAGATTAAACTCAGAAGATCGTGTCTTCACCTTATTCCCCTTGAGCTAAGGACACCCAGTCCTCGCCCAATCACTCTGGTAAATCTTCAAGGTAGACTTCCAAACCTTCACAAACTCCGTTCACTGGCGATCCACAATGACTCTTGGATCCTCATAACGTGACGCCTAACCGGCTGGAGCATGCACAGTCCCCAAGTGTAACAAGTCTTCAGATCACGCAGACAGAAAAACTTCAGTGATGCCTAACACTCTTTGGCTTTGGGTGTTTTGAGCTTTGTCCTCGCAAGGCTCTCTCTCTCAAAGGCTTTGGAGATGGGTTGCTCTCAAACGACAAAAGTCGTGCACTAACTCTGAACAGCCACCAATTTATGGTGTAGGGGTGGGCTACTTATAGACAGGAGGCAACCCAACATGATATGTTCGAAATGACCCTGGGTCACTAAGGAAACAACACGTGTCCAACGGTCGGATTTCAAACACACGCGGCAGCTTGGCTTGGACTACAAGCAAAGCTGACTCATCCAGCTCTGGATAAGATTTGCTCTCATTGTCTTCGCTCGAAGACATAGGATTTTGGTTGAGCATCACTTCAGTCATCTGACTTTGTTCACTTGGACCCCACTTAACAGTACGGTGGTTCCTATGACTCAATAAAGAAGAAAAAACTATGTCTTCGCACTCCATAGTCTTAAAGTGAATGTCTTCACATGTCATTATCTTCAACGTGAATGTCTTCACGAACCACCATTGTCTTCAATGTCTTCATACATTTTTAGGGGTCATCTCTGGTAGGTAAACCGAATCAATGAGGGACTACTACCTATGTTATCCTGCAATTCTCACAAACACATTAGTCCCTCAACCATGTTTGTCGTCAATACTCCAAAAACAACTAGGGGTGGCTCTAGATGCACTTACACGGATGCGCGGGGGAGGGGGAGGGGGGTTGCGGGCTTGTCGGATAAATCTTGTGCTCGGGAGGTTTAGAGGGATGGACGTGGCGGCGGTGTAGAAAGGCAGCGAGGCTGGCACAGGGGCCACTAGTTGCAGGCGGATTGGCCATGTCGCATATCAACCAATGGGAGAGAACGGCACTGCCAGAATCCCCCATTGGGAATGCTTCGGTGATCCCAAACTCTCCATCTCAAGTGTACATGGTGGTACATCTGGGCATGTCCGCCTAACCAAGACAGTACACCACGAGCTGTGACTACACAACCTTGGCCATGATATGTTGCCTCGAGGTTCTGTCCCCATGGTACCATCGGCTAGCATCACACACAAATTCGTCCTGCACCAGCCTCGCATCGCCGCATTGCCGCGATGAATTGCCACTACTCGTAGCCAAGCACTGCCCGGATGCCTCAACCACCCAAACCAGGGCATCGGGGAGATGGGAAGCCGCACATGTATGCACCACCCCAACCACACCACAGCAGATTCTCCATAGTTAAATCCCCACAAGGTGATCCAACTGTCAAGTCTCCGAAATGATGCTTTCATGAAAATGACGACATCCTCATCGAGGGCGTCGACGTTGCCGTTTTGACAAGCCGGATCTTGGTTTTCAGATATCACGTGATTGGAAGAGGTGATAGAGCTCCTCCATGACATCTCCATGGAGGAATACCTACACCTGAAAGCGACATCATCACCGACACTGACAAAGTCGGGCAAGGTTTTCAAAGTGCTACACACCTATGTTGGGGACAGCATCCCCGACCCATCCACTTTTACTATAGCTTCCTAATAATATTGGAAGGCTGAAACCAATTTTGAAGATATTTTTTTACTGAGCCCCTCTTTTTAATAGATCCTTGATCTAGCAACTATTTAAGCTTTAGGATTAATCAAGGTTTCAAAAGTTAAAACCATTCCTAAGCCTTAGGGTTTTCTGTGCAGCGAATTGTGGGTACATTCAGTATTTTTTATTTGGCACTTAAAAATAATTACTATACAATGCAATGCTCATGCTCACAAACCTAATTACTTTAATACATTACCACTAAGTAGGGCTATTACACAGAGGTTGTAATCAATGTGCCAGTGTGTGTGTGGAGGGGGTAGGGGTGGGTGGGGGTGCTTCCAATGCAATATTCAAGAATTGAGAATCTTCTATATCCAAATAGCTAGCCCTTACTATTTTTTCTCTCGACATGTAATCATGTCACCTCAACATGCAATTGTGCATAGGAAAAAATCAACCTCAACATGCAAAGATGCATGATAATTTTTATTATATTATGCTATTTATATTCAATAGATATACAATAATCGGATACTATTAATCATGTGCAATTTTATTTTTAGCTTGCTTTATTACTCATGTTCCATATAATCAAATCTCATTGAAATATATTATAAAACATTCCCGCAATAATGTGCAGGGTACCATCGAGTGAGAACAGGCGCCCTTGGCTCGCTCTTGTGCTTGTAGTCGTCGCTAGAAGGTATATAGACCTAGATGCAACTTTTGTTATTTCTGGTGCTCTTTGTACTGCCATGATAATTGATGAATAGATTGAAAGTTTTCCCGCGAGAAAAACCCAATCAGTTTTGACATACTAACAATGTGGCCATCCAAGATAATTGGATGCAAAAAAATCATTAATTATAATCCTTGCCTAACCCACAGGGGATGTCTTGATGAAAGGATCACAGGACGCTCTGTTCTCCTCCAAGTGGTACGTGTGTGCGTACGTGAGCAGCTCTGCTAGGGTTTCTCTTGCCTCTCGCTGGTGCCGCCGCTGGCCCGCCTCATCTTCTATTGTCCTAGGATAATGGAGGTGGGGTGAATCATGGCCCTTGCCAACGGAGGGCTTCATTTTTAGGTGTTTGTTTGAGTTTTGTTAGAGTTTGTGCCATGCTTAGGAAAACAAGGCGGCAACGGATTCCTAAAGATGGAATAAGGTTCTCCCCGCTTAGCCCCCACCCCAACGGTGCTTCTAGCGTCGAAGGAGGGCGTGTGGAGGTGTGTCTCCGACAGATCTTGTGGGATTCGGTTGGTGTTTGTCTTTGGTGGATTATTTTGGATCCGGTCTTCGTTCGTCCGTGTGTCTGTAGGTAGCACTACTAGGAAATACCTTATAGGTAGATGGCTAGCAGTAGCGATGGGTAAGTGCCCCATGCTGCCGTTAAGTAGCAGTAGCATGGGCAAGTACCCCGCACTACAGGTACAGGGTAGTAGTAGCGCGGGTTGGCACACCCCACGTTGCTGCTAAGTGGGCCCCAAGGTACCCCCGGGTCGAGCCGTAGTAGCAGTGCTATATGCCCTGCACTACAACTAATCTGATAGTTGTAGCGTGGGGCCTATAGCCCACGGTGCCACTACCCTTACACGGGCCAACTGGTGGGCCCCATTTAGCAGTAGTGCGTGTCTTAGGTTGGCACTACAGGTATTGGACTTAGCAGTCCTGTGGGCCCTATGCCCCACGCTACTACTAAGCTCACCTTATCCCCTACCTGGTCGTATGTTTCCTCATCTCTCATCACTCTCAGTCTCCTCACTCTCTCGCACTCTCCTCTCTCCTGGTCGCCGCCGCCATCGCCGATGCTCCCGCTCCTCCTCCACCGAGGTAGCTTCTTCCTCCTCCCTCCACCTCCCTCACTCCCCCTTGCTCCTCCCTCCCTCCCTCCTCCCTCTATTCTTGTAGAATGTAGGTTTTTTGAATGTTCTAGTAATCATGTCCACTGAATTGGTAGAATTTGCTTGTGGAATGTAGGTTTTTTTAACAGAATAGAAAATTTTAGGCATCAAATCGGTTTTTTGAATGCAATAGAATGTAGATTTTTTTAATGGAATAGAAAATTTCCACTAAATATAGGTATTTTGAATAGAATAGTAAATGTAGAATATAATAGAAAATTAGAAAAATTTCTGTAAATATAGGTCTTTCAAATAGAATAGAAAATTTTCAGTAAATGTAGGTCTCCTGAACCAAATACCTTTAAATATTTTAGGTATCAAATAAAATATAAAAAATGTTGTTGCCAATTATATTGCGAATTATTTATATGTCATTCTCAATTTGTCATCGAAGTTATGCTTGCCAAATTGAGAGAGAGAGAGAGAGAGAGAGAGAGAGAGAGAAAGACCTACTTTCTTGAAGAACTAGGGTACTTAGTTATGCTTGTTGTATAAATGAAATGTTAGGGTTAGAAGATATATTGCAATGTTCTTTGTCAAAATTCTACCACTGAAATGCAATGAGCATACCAAGTTTGGAATTTTCTATATAAATGCTCATGTGGCGCAGGGTAGATCATCGACGAGCCAGTCGACGATGTCCAAAAGATCACTGACAACACCCGCATCCTTGACAGCCATCATCTATAGTGATCAAACATGGTCTATGTGGTTGCTCATGTATATCTAGTGTTGTGTACTAGTGTTGCTCAAATATGATGGAGATTTGGACATGTGATATGTGTACTACTAGTGTTGTCACACATGAATATTTGGAAAAATGAAGGATATGTGGTTGCCCAAGTGGCCTATGTTTGCACGAAAACTAACCCGAGTGGCCTATGTTTTGCCGGAAAGGTTATTCATTTCTGTTCCGGCAAATTTCGGGCGCTCGATATGTCATGTTTATAGCAAAGGTCATGCCGAAATTTGCCGTGAATTTTGGCATGACTTGTGCTAGAAAGTAGGACATATCGAGTGCCCGTGATTTGCCAGAACAGGAATTAAACGACATTCCGGCAGAACATAGGCCATTTTTATGTACTCGATATATGTAACAAGTTGACTTTCAGTCTGTTGGGGCTCATTCTGTGACTTTCAGAGAGGAAGAATCCCGACTGTTGTCGTGGGGGTCGCTTCCTCCCCTTCTCCTCGTGATAGACCTTGGTAATGCACGAGGGAAGGGGGGATACGATCATCACCGATGGTCAATATATCAGAGAGGAAGAATCCCGACTGTTGTCGTGGGGGTCGCTTCTCCTTCTTTCCCGTGTGCGAGACATTTTGGTGTGATGCACTCGGGAAAGAAGGGAAGAGCGACCATCATCGACAGTCGCAATATCAGAGAGGGAGCTCCCAACATATACACCACGTGAGATGAAAGTTTTCAAAGTAAGACTTGATAGACCGAAAGTCAACCTGTGCTAAATAATGATCTTTGTATTGAATTCCTGGTAATTGTCGTCGATTTTTAATCTTTGAATTAGGAACACAGGAAATTTCTGACGATGATAGGATCCCTGAGTGCGATTACTGCACCGACGACGGGGGTATATCAGACATGCATCACCTGGATAACGATAGGTGCTTCACCCTCATGCTAAAGTAGACCCTCGAACATTTTACGGTATGTAACGATGGGAAGTATTTTTTCGTAATTAAGCATGCCTTGTGCTTTTTTGCTTTAACGTGTAATTTCTGTTTTTTTACAATTCGATTAGTACATCCCCTGCTATGCAATACCGTTTGTCTTAGAGAAGCTCGGTTTCGAAGATAGGGAGAGTATGGAGACGAAGAAATCTCACCTAAAGACGAAATATGGTTTCGTCTTTGTTGTTAAACTCTAAAATGCAGTAAATCACTCATATTTTGGTTGTTCAAATTAGAGAGGACTATGCAAGACCTATAGATTTCAGGAGGATATGAAAATGACCTTTGATATTGGTCCTGAAGATAATATCGATATTTGGGTGGATGTGGACATGATTCCAGTTCTCTATGTGATATTATCAAACAAATTTGTTAAGTAATTTATATTATTTATTTTAAAATAGTTGGTACTCATCCCTACTACACTTGTTTATTTATAATTCATAGCTTATTTCTTTTCTCCAGGAAGTACACGGAAGGCTGTAGAGAAGACCTACTATAGTTATGTCTCAAAGCTAAATTGGGAGGACAAATTTTCTCTTGTCTTATTTATTAAAGATGTTGAGACTTTTAAAATCAAATATGAAATTAGCCAAAATTATAGTGGATACGTGTCACTAGTCCACGAGTTGAGTGATGGTAACATTAGTGCAAATAGCATGGTAAGATTTTGTTAACTATGGTTGCAAACATCCATTTTAAGTAAACTGCATTGCTAACTAGGCTACTATTATGTTCTTCAACAGAAGCTCCAGAAGGATCTTGTGCTTGTCCTGATGTATACCAAAGGTCAAATGAGTATGGTTAGCTTATGGCAAAATCCACCGGTGGCTTTCCACAATGCATGCTCGATTTCTCTAAAAGATGAAAGCCTCAAAATCAAAGGATGGAGCAAAGTAATGAATGCGCACGGTCAACCAATTGGATACAACATGATGTGTGCAGGTCACAATTGCAGACCGGTGGATCTCTATTCTCCGTTTCCCTGTTTTATGATATGTTACCTAAGAGAGAGGAGTAGGTCCTAGGTAGTACTTGTCACGTGTTAGAATGATGATGAGTTATTTACCTAGGATGACTACCCTTAGCTAGTGTTGGTTAACTTGTCATGTGCTATATTGATGGTGAGTTATTATATGACCACGGATGATGATCGATTTGTTATATGACTATGATCATGATGATGACGACAAGGTGTACTACTTGTCATGTGTTAGAAGATGATGAGTTATTATATATATGACTACGAATGAGTTGTTATAATATTGGGGTGAAAGAAATACGGATTAGATTAAAGTGGATGGATCCAAATGAGCAAGTTGAACTAGTAGGACGATATGATGTTGGGATGGCACACAAGTGTCGAATGAAGCCACTTGCATCCATCCACTTTAATCTAATCTGTGTTTCTTTCACAACCTCTTCATTGATACTGTATAAAAATTATATAATGATGTATAAATATAGTATAAATTTAAAAAATGAAATACGCACTAATAGTAGTGGCGAGGGGCAAAAACAGGTGCTACTGCTATTTAGCAGTAGTGTGTGTCCAATCTCACGCTACCGCACACCAGTAGCACTAGCGTGAGGTCAGACCCGCGCTACTGCTAACAATTAGGTGTAGCGCCCTAGCAGTAGCGTGGCCACCCGCGCTACTGTTAGCGAATTACCACGCGCTAACAGCTGATAAATAGAACAGAGATTTTGCCGCAGAAAAACATGTCTTGATGAATATCACTAATGATTGATGTGCGGACATGGGCATACCTAACGGCAAGTGGTTAGGGCAGTGGCGGATGTAACTTTTTTTAGAAAAGGAGAATGACCCCCGGTCTCTGCATCTGGGCAATGCATACAGCCATTTATTAATTATTCACAAAGACCTTACAAAGTAATACATCAGATAGTCTGAAGCCACCATCTTAGCAACATATGTCGCTACTCCTATCCACTTAATGAAGAGGTACCGATAATCTAAGCATAATACCAAACAGACATCACACTAAAGCCTAACATCTAAACCCAGAGGTCCTACCAAGCCACGTTTGCAGTGGCGGATGTAACATGGGAACGGAGATAGTAATCGAAAAAGTGACAAAAAATGAACCATATGATTTAGATCCATGATTAAAAGAAAATTTGACCACAGTTTAAGAGAAAAAAAGTATGGCATGTTGTGCCAAAAGGATCCATTTAAAAAAATGAGGCAAAAGATTTGCATCATCTTGTTAATTAAAAGGGGTATTAATAAAAAAATTAAGAGATTTTGACAAACAAAGATCAATACAACGAGAGCAAGGGCGGAGCCAGGCTAGCGCTCGCCTGGGTCCATCTTCTGCGCTACAGTGATCTAGAGTGACAAACAGTACCAAAACGGTCAACGAATACTTTGGGCGCCACGCCCTAGACCCGGTTTGTAGTTGAGACTACTCTTCTGGAATTAGGGACCTAAGGCCAACTCCACCACGCGACCCCAAACGGACGTCCGTTTTGTCCGGATTCTGTCCGTTTGGGTAGGGCAATGGGGTCGTGTCCGGGCGTGTCCTGGGATGCGGTGACCGTGCGCCCAGCGCGTGGCCGCATCCGTTTGCCCCATCCTGTCCGCGTCTATTTTAAAAAAAGAGCAATGTTTGAAATGCCAAGCCCTAGTTCATCAGGCCAGCGGCCCCAGTTCATCACGCCGGCAACAGAGCCAGCGGCCTACACGTCCATCACCGGCAACTCAGCCAGTGGCCAGCAACACAGCCAGCCTCCAAAATGAATAGTTGTCCTCGCCGGCAACACAACCAGCAGCCGGCAACACAGCCGGCCTCCAAAATGAATGTTTTTCTCGCCGGCACACAGCCAGCAGCCCAGCGGGCGGGCGGCACCCATGCCAGCCTCCAAATAGAACGGCCACGGCCGATCGGACGACCTAGTTCAGGCCGTCGGCGTCGAGCATCTCCTTCTGCCTGGCCTCGAACCAGGCCCTCGTCTTCTCGCTCATCTTCGACAAGTCCACGCTCATGATCGCAAGGGCCACCTCCTTCGCTTTGGTGGCGACATTGGTGGCCTCGATGTCGAGCTGCCTCTGCCTGGCCTTGACGTTCTCGGCCTCGATGTCGAGCTGCCTTTGCCGGGCCGCCTCCTCCATGTCGAGCTGCCTTTGCCGGGCCGCCTCCTCCATGTCGATCTTCCTCCTCTTGGCCGCCTCCTCCATCTCAAGCTTCTTCCTTTGAAGGTCTAGGTATTGCTTCATTTTCTCGTCCTTGCTTTGCCGCTTCTTCTCGTCCCTCACATCCTTTTGAGACATCATGCCATGCAAAGTGTCATGCAATGCCATGGATGAGGAATCACGTATGTCGTCAACCTTGGAGTTGGTCTTGCCCCTCGGCCTCTTCAACGCCTCGCCATCTCCACCTCCGGCGGACTTGGCCGTCTTCAATCCTCTCTTCCTTTGAAGTTCACGGTATTGGTCCTTGAACTTAGGGCAATTGTTTATGATCGTCCAACAATGCGTAAGAGTGAATGGCTTGTCATTGTGTCGGGCCTTGAATGCCTCCAAAGATTAAAATGCCTACACCACACGATCAACAACAAGTGAACATGCAAACATATACAAGGCTGAAGTCTCATGGCCGTAGCAAGGAAAGGACTAGGAAGAGGAGAGCATACCATGTCCCCAACGCCGAGACCACTCACGGGCCGTGCTTCAACGCTCTCAAATGCGGCGCAATACTTGTTGCACTCTTGTTGGATGAACAACCACCTCTTTTGAATCGAGTCGATGCCACGGTTGCTTGTAATTTGGTAGGGCTCAAACATCTTCCTTTCATGGAATGTTTTGTGGACTCTCGTCCAAAAAACAATGCCCTTTTGTTGCGCGCCAGTCCTCAGATCTTGGCTAATCTCCATCCAAGCTTGGCAAATCAACTTGTCCTCATCTTGTGTATATGAACCCGTGCGAATGCTCTTCCTCTTCTTTTGTGCTTCCACTCTTTGGGTGAGCTCGTCGATGAACAATGGCTCGCCACTAATATCAACGTCATTGCATTCTTCTTCATCACCATCACCTTCGACATAGATGTCCGCGTCTTCATGCCACGAGTCACCATGGTCGTCGGCCTCTTCATCGGGGACGTACTGGGCGCGGCCATCCTGACTTTGGGTCTCGTCGGGGTCGTAGGCACGGCCCTGCCCACCCTCGAAGATCACGTCCTCCATGTACTGGTTGTAGAAGGGGTCGTCGACCGGTGGCGTTGGTGTTGGTATTCCGTCAAACAAGACGCGGGGGGGGCGGCATGGTGCCCGTGAATGGTGCCCGTGCTTGCTTTCTTTGCATCTCGACGGACGGCCGGCCGCTGCTGCTGGACCCAGGTGTGACGTTGAGGTCGATGACGGCCGCGGGGCGCGGTGTGGACGGCGCGAACAAGCCAATGTCCGGCGACCCTGAGAAATGGGTCTGGCCGTCGTGCCTTGGCGGAGGAAAGCCGGGCGACATGGGCGTGGTCCGCGATGTCGGAGACTGGCAGTGCGGAGGCCGGGCGACCGACGAGCCTATGCTCGCCGGGCTGACGGCCGCTGCAGGGAAACCAGCCGGACGGCCCATGCCAAGCATGAGGAGGGCGTGCGCTTTGTTGACGAGGTCCTCCTTCTCGTCGACCGCGGCCTTGCGCTGCGGGGCCTCCATCGCATCGCGCTGGGCGGCGAACTTGGCCGCGGCGGCATTGACCTTGACGACCGCTCTCCGTTCCCTCCTCTTCACCGATTCCGCGTCTAACTTGGCGATCTCCTCCGGTGTGCACTCCGACCGCGGCTTCCTTGGCGCCTTGTCCGCCTTCTTCTTCACCTTTCTAGGTGGGTCGACGGCCAGGCCGCCGGAATTCGGCGGGGCGTCGGCCATGGACGGGGGAGAGAGGGGGGGGGCGGGAGGGACGTGGGAGGGTTTGGGGAAATGGCGCCAAATGGGGCGTGGGGGGTGGTTTCTCCCAACGACAGGCAGGCCAGGGGAGGACTGATACGTCCATTTTGCATCATGCTTTTATATCGATATTTACTGCATTATGGGCTGTTATTACACATTATGTCACAATACTTATGCCTATTCTCTCTTATTTTACAAGGTTTACATAAGGAGGGAGAATGCCGGCAGCTGGAATTCTGGGCTGGAAAAGGAGCAAATATTAGAGACCTATTCTGCACAACTCCAAAAGTCCTGAAACTCCACGAAAGTTATTTTTGGAAATAATAAAAAATACTGAGCGGAAGAAATACCAGAGGGGGCCCACACCCTGGCCACAAGGGTGGGGGCGCGCCCTACCCCCTGGGCGCGCCCCCTACCTCGTGGGCCCCTGTTGGCCCTCCGGTGCCCATCTTCTGCTATATGAAGTCTTTCGTCCGAAGAAAAATCATAAGCAAGCTTTCGGGACGAGACTCCGCCGCCACGAGGCGGAACCTTGGCGGAACCAATCTAGGGCTCCGGCAGAGCTGTTCTGCCGGGGACACTTCCCTCCGGGAGGGGGAAATCATCGCCATCGTCATCACCAACGCTCCTCTCATCGGGAGAGGGCAATCTCCATCAACATCTTCACCAGCACCATCTCCTCTCAAACCCTAGTTCATCTCTTGTATCCAATTCTTGTCTCTAAGTCTGGGATTGGTACCTGTAGGTTGCTAGTAGTGTTGATTACTCCTTGTAGTTGATGCTAGTTGGTTTATTTGGTGGAAGATCATATGTTCAGATCCTATATGCATATTAATACTCCTCTGATTATGAACATGAATATGCTTTGTGAGTAGTTACGTTTGTTCCTGAGGACATGGGAGAAGTCTTGCTATTAGTAGTCATGTGAATTTGGTATTCGTTCGATATTTTGATGAGATGTATGTTGTCTATCCTCTAGTGGTGTTATGTGAACGTCGACTACATGACACTTCACCATTATTTGGGCCTAGAGGAAGGCATTGGGAAGTAATAAGTAGATGATGGGTTGCTAGAGTGACAGAAGCTTAAACCCTAGTTTATGCGTTGCTTCGTAAGGGGCTGATTTGGATCCACATGTTTCATGCTATGGTTAGGTTTACCTTAATACTTCTTTTGTAGTTGCGGATGCTTGCAATAGGGGTTAATCATAAGTGGGATGCTTGTCCAAGTAAGGACAGCACCCAAGCACCGGTCCACCCACATATCAAATTATCAAAGTACCGAACGCGAATCATATGAACGTGATGAAAACTAGCTTGACGATAATTCCCATGTGTCCTCGGGAGCGCTTTTCTCTATATAAGAGTTTGTCCAGGCTTGTCCTTTGCTACAAAAAGGATTGGGCCACCTTGCTGCACTTTATTTACTTTTGTTACTTGTTGCTCGTTACCAATTATCCTATCACAAAACTATCTGTTACCTATAATTTCAGTGCTTGCAGAGAATACCTTGCTGAAAAGCGCTTATCATTTCCTTCTGCTCCTCGTTGGGTTCGACACTCTTACTTATCGAAAGGACTACGATAGATCCCCTATACTTGTGGGTCATCAAGACTCTTTTCTGGCGCCGTTGCCGGGGAGTGAAGCGCCTTTGGTAGGTGGAATTTGGTAAGGAAAAATTTATATAGTGTGCTGAAATTTACTGTCACTTGTTACTATGGAAAGTAATCCTCTGAGGGGCTTGTTCGGGGTATCTTCACCCCGACCAGTAGAGCAAAGAGTTGCTCCTCAACCTACTGAACCTACTGAAAATGAAAATGTCTACTTTGAAATTCCTTCGGGTATGTTAGAAAAACTGCTAGCTAATCCTTTTGCAGGAGACGGAACAATGCATCCTGATGAGCACCTAATATATGTGGATGAAGTTTGTGGATTATTTAGGCTTGCAGGTGTGCCCGATGATGTTATTAAGAAGAAGGTCTTCCCTTTATCTTTGAAGGGAGATGCATTGACATGGTATAGGCTATGTGATGATATGGGATCATGGAACTACAAACGATTGAAATTGGAATTTCATCAGAAGTTTTATCCTATGCATCTTGTTCATCGTGATCGCAATTATATATATAATTTTTGGCCTCGCGAAGGAGAAAGCATCGCTCAAGCTTGGGGGAGGCTTAAATCAATGTTATATTCATGCCCCAATCATGAGCTCCCAAGAGAAATAATTATTCAAAGTTTTTATGCTCGGCTTTCTGATAACAATCGCACCATGCTCGATACTTCTTGTGCTGGCTCTTTTATGATGAAGACTATTGAATTCAAATGGGATTTATTGGAAAGAATTAAACGCAACTCTGAAGATTGGGATCTCGACGAAGGTAAGGAGTCAGGTATGACACCTAAGTTTGATTGTGTTAAATCTTTTATGGATACTGATGTTTTCCGTAAATTTAGCACTAAATATGGACTTGACTCTGAGATAGTAGCTTCTTTCTGTGAATCTTTTGCTGCTCATGTTGATCTCCCTAAGGAGAAGTGGTTTAAATATCATCCTCCAATAGAAGTAAAAGTAGCTGCACCTATTAAAGTTGAAGAAAAGATTATCACTTATAATGATCCTATTGTTCCTACTGCTTATGTTGAGAAACCACCTTTCCCTGTTAGGATAAAAGATCACGCTAAAGCTTCAACTGTGGTTCGCAAAAGCAATATTAGAACCTATACACCTCCTGAGCAAGTTAAAGTTGAACCTAACATTGCTATTGTTAAAGATCTCTTGTCTGATAATATTGATGGGCATGTTATTCATTTTCGTGATGAAACTGCTAGAATTGCCAAACCTTGTGCTAAAGATAAACATAGACCTGTGGTAGGCATGCCTGTTATTTCTGTTAAAATAGGATATCATTGCCATCATGGCTTATGTGATATGGGTGCTAGTGCTAGTGCTATACCTCATGACTTATACAAAGAAATTATGATGATATTGCACCTGCTGAGATAGAAGATATTGATGTTACCATTAAGCTTGCCAATAGAGATACCATGTCACCCATTGGAATTGTTAGAGATGTTGAAGTCTTGTGTGGGAAAACTAAATATCCCGCTGATTTTCTTGTTCTCGGTTCCCCACAAGATAGCTTTTGCCCCATTATATTTGGTAGACCCTTCTTGAACACTGTTAATGCTAAGATAGACTGCGAAAAGGATGTTGTTACTATAGGTTTGGGTGATATGTCTCATGAGTTTAATTTCTCTAAATTTCGTAGACAACACCGTGAAGAGGAATTGCCTAGTAAAGATGAAATTATTGGTCTTGCTTCTATTGCCGTACCTCCTAATGATCCTTTGGAACAATATTTGCTAGACCATGAAAATGATATGTTTATGAATGAAAGAAGGGAAATAGATGAAGTATTCTTTAAACAGGAACCCATCCTGAAACACAATTTGCCTGTTGAAATCCTAGGGGATCCTCCTCCACCCAAGGGTGATCCCGTGTTTGAGCTTAAACCGTTACCTGATACTCTTAAATATGCTTATCTTGATGAGAAAAAGATATATCCTGTTATTATTAGTGCTAACCTTTCAGAGCATGAAGAAGAGAGATTATTGAAAACTCTGAAGAAGCACCGCGCTGCTATTGGATATACTCTTGATGATCTTAAGGGCATTAGTCCCACTCTATGTCAACATAAAATAAATTTGGAGAAAGATGCCAAACCAGTTCGTGATCATCAACGACGGCTGAATCCTAAGATGAAAGAAGTGGTAAGAAAGGAAATACTAAAGCTCCTTGAGGCAGGTATAATTTATCCCGTTGCTGATAGTCAGTGGGTAAGTCCTGTCCATTGTGTCCCTAAGAAGGGAGGTATTACTGTCGTTCCTAATGATAAAGATGAATTGATTCCGCAAAGAATTATTACAGGTTATAGGATGGTAATTGATTTCCGCAAATTAAATAAGGCTACTAAAAAGATCATTACCCCTTACCTTTTATTGATCAAATGCTAGAAAGATTATCCAAACATACACATTTTTGCTTTCTAGATGGTTATTCTGGTTTCTCTCAAATACCTGTGTCAGCCGATGATCAATCAAAGACCACTTTTACTTGCCCTTTCGGTACTTTTGCTTATAGACGTATGCCTTTTGGTTTATGTAATGCACCTGCTACCTTTCAAAGATGCATGATGGCTATATTCTCTGACTTTTGTGAAAAGATTTGTGAGGTTTTCATGGACGATTTCTCCGTCTATGGATCCTCTTTTGATGATTGCTTGAGCAACCTTGATCGAGTTTTGCAGAGATGTGAAGAAACTAATCTTGTCTTGAATTGGGAAAAGTGCCACTTTATGGTTAATGAAGGTATTGTCTTGGGGCATAAAATTTCTGAAAGAGGTATTGAGGTTGATAAAGCCAAGGTTGATGCTATTGAAAACATGCCATGTCCCAAGGACATCAAAGGTATAAGAAGTTTCCTTGGTCATGCCGGTTTTTATAGGAGGTTCATTAAGGACTTCTCAAAAATTTCTCGGCCTCTGACTAATTTATTACAAAAGATATACCATTTGTCTTTGATGATGATTGTGTAGAAGCATTTGAAATACTTAAGAAAGCATTGATCTCTACACCTATTGTTCAGCCACCTGATTGGAATTTACCCTTTGAAATTATGTGTGATGCTAGTGATTATGCTGTAGGTGTTGTTCTAGGGCAAAGAGTTGATAAGAAATTAAATGTTATTCAATATGCTAGTAAAACTCTAGACAATGCTCAGAGAAATTATGCTACTACTGAAAAAGAATTCTTAGCAGTTGTATTTGCTTGTGATAAGTTCAGACCTTATATTGTTGATTCTAAAGTAACTATTCACACTGATCATGCTGCTATTAAATATCTTATGGAAAAGAAAGATGCTAAACCTAGACTTATTAGATGGGTTCTCTTGTTACAAGAATTTGATTTGCATATTATTGATAGAAAGGGAGCTGAGAACCCCGTTGCAGACAACTTGTCTAGGTTAGAAAATGTTCTTGATGACCCACTACCTATTGATGATAGCTTTCCTGATGAGCAATTAAATGTCATAAATGCTTCTCGTACTACTCCATGGTATGCTGATTATGCTAATTACATCGTTGCTAAATTTATACCACCTAGTTTCACATACCAGCAAAAGAAAAAGTTTTTCTATGATTTGAGACATTACTTTTGGGATGACCCACATCTTTATAAAGAAGGAGTAGATGGTGTTATTAGACGTTGTGTACCTGAGCATGAACAGGAACAGATCCTACGCAAGTGTCACTCCGAGGCTTATGGAGGACACCACGCTGGAGATAGAACTGCACATAAGGTATTGCAATCCGGTTTTTATTGGCCTACTCTCTTCAAGGATGCCCGTAAGTTTGTTTTATCTTGTGATGAATGTCAAAGAATTGGTAATATTAGTAGACGTCAAGAAATGCCTATGAATTATTCACTTGTTATTGAACCATTTGATGTTTGGGGCTTTGATTATATGGGACCTTTTCCTGCCTCTAATGGATACACACATATTTTAGTTGCTGTTGATTACGTTACTAAGTGGGTAGAAGCTATTCCAACTAGTAGTGCTGATCATAACACTTCTATTAAAATGCTTAAAGAAGTTATTTTTCCAAGGTTTGGAGTCCCTGGGTATTTAATGACTGATGGTGGTTCACATTTTATTCATGGTGCTTTCCGTAAAATGCTTGCTAAGTATGATGTTAATCATAGAATTGCATCTCCTTATCACCCGCAGTCTAGTGGTCAAGTAGAATTGAGCAACAGAGAGCTCAAATTAATTTTGCAAAAGACTGTTAATAGATCTAGAAAGAATTGGTCCAAGAAACTTGATGATGCATTATGGTCCTATAGAACTGCATATAAAAATCCTATGGGTATGTCTCCGTATAAAATGGTTTATGGAAAAGCATGTCACTTACCTCTCGAACTAGAACATAAGGCTTATTGGGCTATTAAAGAGCTCAATTATGATTTCAAACTTGCCGGTGAGAAGAGGTTATTTGACATTAGCTCACTTGATGAATGGAGAACCCAGGCTTATGAGAATGCCAAATTGTTTAAAGAAAAGGTTAAAAGATGGCATGACAAAAGAATACAAAAGCATGAGTTTAATGTAGGTGGTTATGTATTGCTATACAACTCTCGTTTAAGATTTTTTGCAGGAAAACTTCTCTCTAAATGGGAAGGCCCTTACGTTATCGAGGAGGTCTATCGTTCCGGTGCCATAAAAATCAAGAACTTCGAAGACACAAATCCAAAGGTGGTGAACGGTCAAAGAATCAAACATTACATCTCAGGTAATCCTATAAATGTCGAAACCAATGTTATGGAAACCGTAACCCCAGAGGAATACATAAGGGACACTTTCCGGAACGTTTCAGACTCCGCAAAGGAATAGGTATGTGGTACGGAAGTAAACTGACTCCAAAACAGTTCTAATGGCAATTTTTCTTCGTTTTGGAATATTTAGAAAAATAGAAAAATAAGAAGCAATCCGGGAAGGACACGAGGGCTCCACGAGGGTGGAGGGCGCGCCCTACCCCCTGGGCGCGCCCCCTGCCTCGTGGGCACCTCGTGCGCTCTCCGGACTCCGTTTTCTTGCACGATGCGTATTTTGGTCGGTAAAAATTCATTATATAATCTCCCGAAGGTTTTGACTCCTGTATCACGCAATTGTCCTCTGTTCTTGTTTCGAGCTGTTTTCTGTCAGGGTTGTCAAGGCCAGGCATCATGTCGTCCCCCTCCTCCAACAATGGTGATAACGATGCTTGGCTAATGAAGATAGAGCTGAAGAGGGAAGAACCCATGGAGATCAACAAGGATGAAGGGATCAAGAAGGCCACGGAGGACCAAGCTCCTGAAGACAACCTTCAACTTGATCACAATCTTCTTACCCCAACTGAGATCGAAGCTTTCAACATGATTGAGTTAGCTCATATACAAAACAAGTATCTCACACGTGAAAATATTTTGTTGAAGGAGCATATCGTTGCACTCAAGGGCATTATCCGCAAGTTGGAGGACCTCTTACGCTCGATCTGCGACTATCCATCATCACCTCCACCTTCTTCACCAGCAAAGGAGACATAATCATATGGGTATGGGCACTCCCCTTGGCAACTGCCAAGCTTGGGGGAGGTGCCCCGGTATCGTATCACCACCACATCTTCTATCTTTACTATTTTTCTTAGTTCGTTCCTATTAGTAGTATCTTGATCTAGTAGAATAAAGTTTTAGTATGATTTAGTTCTGAGTTTTGCTTTATGATCCCTCTATGTAATCGAGTCCGTGAGCTATATATAATAAAGATTAGTGTTGATTCAAGGGCTTGATTATCTTGCTATGATCTTGAGTGAATAAAAGAAAAGAGAAAAGAATAAAAAGAAACAAAGAGATCATATTGATCTTATTGAGAGTAATGACTTCACATAGAAAGAGTATAATGATTAAAAATTGTTGAGAGTTGACAAACATAGCTTTGGTCATCGTTGCAATTAATAGGAAGTAACAAAGAAAGAGAGGATTCACATATAAATATACTATCTTGGACATCTTTTATGATTGGGAGCACTCATTAAAATATGACATGCTAAAGAGTTGATGTTGGACAACGAAGACAACATAATGGGTTATGTTTTCTTATATCTGAGATAAAGTATATTGTCATGGATCATCCAACATGTTGAGCTTGCCTTTCCCCCTCATGCTAGCCAAATTCTTTGCACCAACTAGAGATACTACTTGTGCTTCCAAAAACTCTTAAACCAGTTTTGCCATGAGAGTCCACCATATCTACCTATGGATTGAGTAAGATCCTTCAAGTAAGTTGTCATCGGTGCAAGCAATAAAAATTGCTCTCTAAATATGTATGATTGATTGCTGTGGAGGAAATAAGCTTTATACGATCTTGTGATGTGGAAGAAATAAAAGCGACGGACTGCATAATAAAGGTTCACATCACAAGTGGCAATATAAAGTGACGTTCTTTCGCATTAAGATTTTGTGCATCCAACCCAGAAAGCGCATGGCAACCTCTGCTTCCCTCTGTGAAGGGCCTATCTTTTACTTTTATATTCTACCTTATGCAAAAGTCATGGTGATCTTCACCTTTCCTTTTTACATTTTATCCTTTGGCAAGCACAGGATGTTGGAAAAATCCTGATATATATATCTAATTGGATATAGGGTAGCATAAGTTATTATTGTTGACATTACCCTTGAGGTAAAAGGTTCAGAGGTGAAACTATAAGCCCCTATCTTTCTCTGTGTCCGATTAAAACTCCGTAACCACAAGTATTGCGTGAGTGTTAGCAATTATGAAAGACTAAATGATAGTTGAGTATGTGGACTTGCCAGAAAGCTCTGACATAGAGTCTTTCTGATATTATGATAAATTGCAATTGCCTCAATGACTAAGATTATAGTTTGTTAGTTCTCAATAAAGTTTCTGATTCATACTTTGCATTGTGAATAGATTATTACTTGAGCATAAGAAATCATATGACATTATCCATATATGTTGCTGTTATGAGAATAATCATGATGCCCTCATGTCCGTATTTTATTTTATCGACACCTCTACCTCTAAACATGTGGACATATTTATCGTTATCGGCTTCCGCTTGAGGACAAGCGAGGTCTAAGCTTGGGGGAGTTGATACGTCCATTTTGCATCATGCTTTTAT
Source organism: Triticum aestivum (assembly GCF_018294505.1). Taxonomy (NCBI): domain Eukaryota; kingdom Viridiplantae; phylum Streptophyta; class Magnoliopsida; order Poales; family Poaceae; genus Triticum; species Triticum aestivum. The sequence continues at coordinate 362,746,673 of NC_057805.1, forward strand.
ATCGATATTTATTGCATTATGGGATGTTATTACACATTATGTCACAATACTTATGCCTATTCTCTCTTATTTTACAAGGTTTACATAAGGAGGGAGAATGCCGGTAGCTGGAATTCTGGGCTGGAAAAGGAGCAAATATTAGAGACCTATTCTGCACAACTCCAAAAGTCCTGAAACTCCACGAAAGTTATTTTTGGAAATATAAAAAATACTGAGTGGAAGAAATACCAGAGGGGGCCCACACCCTGGCCACGAGGGTGGGGGGCGCGCCCTACCCCCCTGGGCGCGCCCCACTGCCTCATGGGGCCCCTGTTGGCCCTCTGGTGCCCATCTTCTGCTATATGAAGTCTTTCGTCCGAAGAAAAATCATAAGCAAGCTTTCGGGACGAGACTCCACCGCCACGAGGCGGAACCTTGGCGGAACCAATCTAGGGCTCCGGCAGCGCTGTTCTGCTGGGGACACTTCCCTCCGGGAGGGGGAAATCATCGCCATCGTCATCACCAACGCTCCTCTCATCGGGAGAGGGCAATCTCCATCAACATCTTCACCAGCGCCATCTCCTCTCAAACCCTAGTTCATCTCTTGTATCCAATTCTTGTCTCTAAGTCTGGGATTGATACCTGTAGGGTGCTAGTAGTGTTGATTACTCCTTGTAGTTGATGCTAGTTGGTTTATTTGGTGGAAGATCATATGTTCAGATCCTATATGCATATTAATACTCCTCTGATTATGAACATGAATATGCTTTGTGAGTAGTTACGTTTGTTCCTGAGGACATGGGAGAAGTCTTGCTATTAGTAGTCATGTGAATTTGGTATTCGTTCGATATTTTGATGAGATGTATGTTGTCTATCCTCTAGTGGTGTTATGTGAACGTCGACTACATGACACTTCACCATTATATGGGCCTAGAGGAAGGCATTGGGAAGTAATAAGTAGATGATGGGTTGCTAGAGTGACAGAAGCTTAAACCCTGGTTTATGCGTTGCTTCGTAAGGGGCTGATTTGGATCCACATGTTTCATGCTATGGTTAGGTTTACCTTAATACTTCTTTTGTAGTTGCGGATGCTTGCAATAGGGGTTAATCATAAGTGGGATGCTTGTCCAAGTAAGGACAGCACCCAAGCACCGGTCCACCAACATATCAAATTATCAAAGTACCGAACGCGAACCATATGAACATGATGAAAACTAGCTTGACGATAATTCCCATGTGTCCTCGGGAGCGCTTTTCTTTATATAAGAGTTTGTCCAGGCTTGTCCTTTGCTACAAAAAGGATTGGTCCACCTTGCTGCACTTTATTTACTTTTGTTACTTGCTGCTCATTACCAATTATCTTATCACAAAACTATCTGTTACCTATAATTTCAGTGCTTGCAGAGAATACCTTGCTGAAAACCGCTTATCATTTCCTTCTGCTCCTCGTTGGGTTCGACACTCTTACTTATGAAAGGACTATGATAGATCCCCTATACTTGTGAGTCATCAAGACTGGCACCGTTTCCGGGGAGCATAGCTCTATTCTTTGAGTCACTTGGGATTTATATCTGCTGGTCACTATGAAGAACTTGAAAGACGCAAAAACAAAAATTTATCCCTCAACTACGAGGGGAGGTAAGGAACTGCCATCTAGCTCTGCACTTGATTCACCTTCTGTTTTGAGTAAGCTTGCGACACCTAAACCTGCTTCTGCTATTCATTCTGATATGTCGCATGTTATTGATGATGCCACTTCTGCTATGCATGATACTTATGATGAAACTACTTCTATGCTTGATACTACTGTGCCACTTGGTGAATTTCTTGATGAACAACTTGCTAGGGCTAGAGAGAATGAAATTATTGAAACTGATAATATTAAAGATAGTGATGATGAAGACTCTCCCACTAATAAATATGAATTACCTGTTGTGCCTGAGGATTATGTTCTGGATGAAGAATCTGCTAGAGCCATTTTAGCTTGCAATGATAGAAGTGATCTTAAGAAGTTATTAGCTAAATGGAAGCAGCAATCTCTTAATGCTAGAACGAAACCTGACCCTGCTTTTGCTACTTCACCTATCTGTGTTACTGATAAGGATTATGAATTCTCTGTTGATCCTGATATAATTACTTTGGTTGAATCTGATCCTTTTTATGGCTATGAATCTGAAACCGTGGTGGCACATCTTACTACATTAAATGATATAGCCACCCTGTTCACTAATGATGAGAGAACTCGCTACTTTTATATCCTTAAAATATTTCCGTTCTCATTAAAGGGTGATGCTAAGATATGGTTTAATTCTCTTGATCCTGGTTGTGTGCGTAGTCCCCAGGATATTATTTACTACTTCTCTGCTAAATATTTCCCTGCTCATAAGAAACAAGCTGCTTTAAGGGACATATATAATTTTGTGCAAATTGAAGAAGAGAGTCTCCCACAAGCTTGGGGGAGGCTTCTCCAATTACTTAATGCTTTGCCTGATCATCCTGTTAAGAAAAATGAAATACTTGATATCTTTTATAATGGACTAACCGATGCTTCCAGAGATTACCTGGATAGTTGTGCTGGTTCTGTTTTCAGGGAAAGAACACCGGATGAAACTGAAATTCTATTGAATAATATGTTGACTAATGAAAATAATTGGACACTTCCTGAGCCAACTCCTGAGCCTATTCCTAAGCCAACTCCAAAGAAGAGGGGTGTTTTATTTCTCAGTCCTGAAGATATGCAAGAGGCAAAGAAATCTATGAAACAAAAGGGTATTAAAGCTGAAGATGTTAAGAATTTACCTCCTATTGAAGAAATACGTGGTCTTAATTTAACGCATGTTGAAGAAATACACGGTTTTAATCCATTACCTATTGAAGAAACACACGGTCTTGATAACCCGACACAGGTAGTAAAGGTAAATTCTCTCTATAGATTTGGTGAAGGTGATATTCCTCGTTATAAGTCTGCTAGACAATGCTTAGATGAGTTTGACAATTTTATTGCTAAACAAGAGAACTTCAATGCTTATATTGGTAGATAATTGAAATATAATTCCGATACGCTTGAATACTTGGGTGATTATATGTCCAGAGTTAAAGGTGCACTTAAACTCATTAGTAAACATGATTCTATGGTTACCACTCAAGTAGAACAAGTACTTAAAGCTCAAAATGATTTGCTCAATGAAATGAATAGTAAGAAAAATGATTATGCTGTTAGAGTGGTTACTAGAACTGGTAAAATGACTCAGGAACCTTTGTATCCTGAAGGCCACCCTAAGAGAATTGAACAAGACTCTTAGAGAAATAATATTGATGCACCTAGTCCTTCTAAAAAGAAGAAAAAGAAAAATTATAGGACTTTGCATGCTTCTAGTGAACCTACTGCCGAACCACCTGAGAATCCAAATGATATTTCTATTTATGATGCTGAAACACAATCTGGTAATGAACATGAACCTAATGAAAATGTTAATGATAATGTTCATGGTGATGCGCAAGCTAGCAATGATAATGATATAGAAATTGAACCTGCTGTTGATCTTGATAACCCACAATCAAAGAATCAACGTTATGATAAGAGAGACTTTGTTGCTAGGAAGCACGGTAAAGAAAGAGAACCATGGGTTCAGAAACCCATGCCTTTTCCTCCCAAACCATCCAAGAAAAAGGATGATGAGGATTTTGAGCGCTTTGCTGAAATGATTAGACCTATCTTTTTGCGTATGCGATTAACTGATATGCTCAAAATGAATCCTTATGCTAAGTATATGAAAGACATTGTCACTAATAAAAGAAAGATACCGGAAGCTGAAATTTCCACCATGCTTGCTAATTACACTTTTAAGGGTGGAATACCTAAGAAACTTGGAGATCCAGGAGTACCAACTATACCATGCTCCATTAAAAGAAACTATGTTAAAACTGCTTTATGTGATCTTGGAGCCGGTGTTAGTGTTATGCCTCTCTCTTTATATCGTAGACTTGATTTGAATAAGTTGACACCTACTGAAATATCTTTGCAAATGGCTGATAAATCAACTGCTATACTTGTCGGTATTTGTGAGGATGTGCCTGTTGTGGTTGCAAACGTTACTATTTTAACGGACTTTGTTATTCTTGATATTCCCGAGGACAATAGTATGTCTATTATTCTTGGAAGACCTTTTTTGAATTCTGCAGGGGCTGTTATTGATTGCAACAAATGCAATCTCACTTTTCATGTTAATGGCAATGAACATACGGTACACTTTCCGAGGAAACAACCTCAAGTTCATAGTATCAATTCTATTGGAAAAATTCCATCGATTATTTTTGGAGGTTTTGAATTTCCTCTTCCTACTGTCAAGAAGAAATATGATATTCTTATTATTGGGGATGTGCATATCCCCGTTGAGGTAACATAGTGTCACTCGAAATTTCTCCAGTTCCATGTTAGTCGGAATGAGTTTGTTAACAAGACCTGATCAACCTTGTTAGCGGATTCCTTTTGAGGAGCATGAGATGGATGAAATTAGAAAGCACAACCTTCTGTACCCTCCTTTTACTTTCTGTTATTTAGTTGAAATAAAGTAAAAATAGCATTTTCCTGTCTGTTTCCTGAATTATTCATGCAATATAAAAATACCCCAAAAATAAAAGTTCTCCAAATGCCCTAAAAATGGAATATGATTTTTTTCTGGAATATTTGAGAATATCTGGCACTGAGAACACAGCTGGGGGAGCAAGCACTTGGCCACGAGGGTCCAGGGCGCGCCCCCTGCCTCGTGGGCCCATGGTGGCTCCCCTCCACTTATTCCTGCACCCACACACTTCTTCTTCCTCCCAAAAAAATCACCATCCAGCTCAGGCACGAGTTCTAGCTCATTTTGCTGCGATTTTCGATGTCCTTGCTCAAAGCACCTCTCACAAAACTGCTTGAGGAGATTGTTCCTTGGTATGTGACTCCTCCATTGGTCCAATTAGTTTTTGTTCTAGTGCTTTATTCATTGCAAATTTGTGCTGCCTAGGTGACCATGTTCTTGAGCTTGCATGTCAAATTTATATGGTTCCAAGGAGTTCTAATGCATGATATAGGCTTTAGGCACTTGTAGGAGTAGTTGCTATCAATTTTGTTGAACTTGGTTCACTTTTGTTTGAAGTTACTAAAAATTTCAGAAATTTTTCAGAGGAAGAAATATGCTTAGGAAAATGTACCAAGGTGGTCCTTCAAGGAAGCAAGGACCCAGGCTCGCAATGCGCGATGCCGATGATGAGCCACCAAGGAACGCTCCAGTGCGGCCTTGTGAATGGCCTTCAGAAGACTTTATGGATCGAGCGGGAATCAAGGAAGAATTTAACGCATATTAGCGTAACGCTGATCTTGTGAGCTTCGAGCAGGAAAAGTGCCGCCAGTACCACTATCTCACTAGTTCCTTTGTGAGGAGGTTTGAATATTCATCTTCACGTAATTCTCAAACTGTCCTATTTGATCTCTATGAGAAATCTTACACTATGGACTTAGAGGATTTTACCACTGCTTGCAAACTTCCACAGTGGGGTAGTACTAGTGAACCTCGCAAATCTGAATTTAGAGAATTTCTTGCTAGTATAACTGGGGGGGAATCTAGAGATATAGCACAAGCTACCATAGGGAGTATTCATTTTCCTGCTATACATTATTTTGCTCTCTTCATAGGTAGGTGCATAAATGGTAAAGATGAAGCATGTCACATGTGTGTCCCTGACCTCAGTATTCTTAGGAGTGCTGTGTTAGGAGATAAATCTTATAATTTGGGAGCCATTGTTGCACGTAGGTTGCATCATAATAGATTTGATGGAGATTTCTTTGGTGGAATTTATGCAACCCGCTTAGCTGATTTTCTTGGTGTAACCATACGTGATGATGATATTGAACTGCCTCCTACTTATCTAGACTTTAATGCTATGGTTCACCATCAAGTTGTCGAGAGGAATGAACCACCTCTCCAGTACAGACTAACCTTTGACAGGCGTCACGCCGTCAATATTGTTCTTCCTGCCCCTACTCTCTTTGACTTTCAAGAAAAAGGGAGACATTACATAACCAGAGAGGAGGCGGAGGAGTATAGGAGGAGGGTTGAGATAGCTCGCCTCCAAGCTGTAGCACACGATGCAATGACCGCTGCATCTCAGTATGACCCCAACTACAACTTTGGATATCCGCCAGGCCACCCGTGGCAATAAACCAACTTAGGCCAAAAGCCTAAGCTTGGGGGAGTACGTATTTCTCGCCGACATTACATTCATGTTCACACACTCATTGCTAGATGTCGGTGCTCATACTTTTTCACTGTAATATCCATGCTTGTTTATTTTCCTTTTTTCTTGCTTTCTTCTTGTGTGTTTAATAAACCTTAAGAAAAACCAAAAAAATTTAGTGTAGCTTTTAGTTAGTTAACTTTTCTTGCTATAGTAGTAATAATTAAAAAGAAAACTCAAAAAGATTTCCCGTTCTTCTTTTTCTTGTTGGGAGCTTTCCCATGTAAATAGTTTTATTTCTTTTCTTTTCTTTGGGGGTCAATAGGAGAAGACCATGATTAAATTGTTGAAGTGGCTCTTATATGCATTATTGTTGATTTAACCAAGAGCCCATATTGCCTTGTCTTCTCCTGTTTCTTGGGAACCGCCTATAATGTGTATAGCATGGAAGATATCACCATCTCTTGGTTGTTATGTTGACAATGAAAGTATGCTGCTCAAAATATTATTTATCTCTATTTCAAAACCGAGCTCTAGCACCTCTACAAATCCCTGCTTCCCTCTGCGAAGGGCCTATCTATTTACTTTTATGTTGAATCATCATCCTCTTATTAAAAAGCACCAGCTGGAGAGCACCGCTGTCATTTGCATTCATTACTATTAATTTATATTGGGTATGACTATGACTGGATCTCTTTTACCATGAATTACAATGTTTAGTCAGTCCTTGATCTTTAAAGGTGCTCTGCATTTATGTTTTGCGGTCTCAGAAAGGGCTAGCGAGATACCATCTTATTATATCATATCATGATTGTTTTGAGAAAGTGTTATCATCCGAGATTTATTATTATTGTTCGCTAGTTGATTATGCCATTGATATGAGTAAACATGAGACCTAAGAGTTATTGTGAATGTTGTTAGTCATAATCTTTGCTGAAAACTTGAATGCTAGCTTTACATATTTGCAACAACAAGAGCAAACAGAGTTTGTAAAAGTTTTTCTTTATCACTTTCAGTTTGTCAACTGAATTGCTTGAGGACAAGCAAAGGTTTAAGCTTGGGGGAGTTGATACGTCTCCGTCGTATCTACTTTTCCAAACACTTTTGCCCTTGTTTTGGACTCGAACTTGCATGATTTGAATGGAACTAACCCGGACTGACGCTGTTTTCAGCAGACTTTCCATGGTGTTATTTATGTGCAGAAACAAAAGTTCTCGGAATGACCTGAAACTCCACGGAACATATTTTTGGAAAATATTAAAAATATTGGAAGAAGAATCCACGTCAGGGGGGCCTCCACCTGTCCACGAGGGTGGGGGCGCGCCTGCCCCCCTGGGCGCGCCCCCTACCTCGTGGGCCCCCTGACGCTCCACCGACCTCAACTCCAACTCCATATATTCGTGTTCGGGGAGAAAAAATCAGAGAGAAGGATTCATCACGTTTTACGATACGGAGCCGCCGCCAAGCCCTAAAACCTCTCGGGAGGGCTGATCTAGAGTCCGTTCGGGGCTCCGGAGAGGGCAATTCGTCGCCATCGTCATCATCAACCATCCTCCATCACCAATTTCATGATGATCACCGCCGTGCGTGAGTAATTCCATCGTAGGCTTGCTGGACGGTGATGGGTTGGATGAGATTTATCATGTAATCGAGTTAGATTTGTTAGGGTTTGATCCCTAGTATCCACTATGTTCTGAGATTGATGTTGCTATGACTTTGCTATGCTTAATGCTTGTCACTAGGGCCCGAGTGCCATGATTTCAGATCTGAACCTATTATGTTTTCATGAATATATGTGAGTTCTTGATCCTATCTTGCAGGTCTATAGTCACCTACTATGTGTTATGATCCGCCAACCCCGAAGTGACAATAATCGGGACCACTCCCGGTGATGACCATAGTTTGAGGAGTTCATGTATTCACTATGTGTTAATGCTTTGGTCCGGTACTCTATTAAAAGGAGGCCTTAATATCCCTTAGTTTCCAATAGGACCCTGCTGCCACGGGAGGGTAGGACAAAAGATGTCATGCAAGTTCTTTTCCATAAGCACGTATGACTATATTCGGAATACATGCCTACATTACATTGATGAATTGGAGCTAGTTCTGTGTCACCCTATGTTATGACTGTTACATGATGAACCGCATCCGGCATAATTCTCCATCACCGATCCAATGCCTACGATCTTTTCACATATTGCTCTTCGCTTATTTATTTTTCCGTTGCTACTGTTACAATCATTACAAAACCCAAAAATATTACTTTTGCTACCATTACCGTTACTTCCATATTACTTTGCTACTTAATACTTTGCTGCAGATACTAAGTTATCCAGGTGTGGTTGAATTGACAACTCAACTGCTAATACTTGAGAATATTCTTTGGCTCCCCTTGTGTCGAATCAATAAATTTGGGTTGAATACTCTACCCTCGAACACTGTTGCGATCCCCTATACTTGTGGGTTATCAAGACTATTTTCTGGCGCCGTTGCCGGGGAGTCTATGCAAAAGTCAACATACCAAGTACCCATCACAAACCCTTATCTCCCGCATTACATTATTTGCCATTTGCCTCTCGGTTTCCTCTCCCCCACTTCACCATTGCCATTTTATTCGCTCTCTCTCTTTTCCCTTTTGCCTACCTCTTTCTTTTTGCTCCACGCACTTTCTGCCGTTATGTCTGAAACTGGGGAAATTATTGTTGATAAGGATAATAATAATATCATGGAAAATTCTGATGCTCCTGCTAAAGAATCCCCTACCTTACATACAAAAAAATTCCGAATTGGTAGTGGTAACATTATTGGAAAAGGAGTTATCCAAGATTTCTTTACTTGTGCCGGTGCTTGCCTTCTATGGGTAGTTCTATTCTTCATAGAACTAGTAGTCTTGCGGACGCTATCGCCATGCTTGTAGTTGAACTTGAAAGACAATTTATGCACATGCATCCCTGCATACAGAGGATTTTCCTAGAATTTTCTAACATTGAGCATTCTTCTGTTAAGCGCGCCGCTACTATCTTTTTGGCTCATGAGTTCAGATTTATTATAAAAGAGGCGAAAGAAATCTTTGCGCATTATAGGGTGGACGCTGGACGTCCTCCCATAGAAACTATCTTATTTGATCAAGAGGAAATAATGCGTTTTCAATCTCTAGATTATGTTGCTTTTAATGAAAACCTTAGAAAAAAGGTTCCTACCAATATTCTAGTTGATAGAATTTCTGAACTTAATGATGATTTTTCTATTCGAAATAATGAGCTAGGATATTCTCTTGAATATAGGCTCACCAAGTTCTGTCAAAAGAATGCCTATAATGATGAATTGGTTGTGCAATGCCGAAGGACGAACCTATACCTCCTAAGGTTGATCTTGGGGATTTTTTGTCCCATTAAATTTAGCCCTTTTGATTACTTTTGCTTGCCACAAAGAAAGCTTGCTGCCGAACGTAGAGAGTATGAAATGAGTTTTAATGATCTATCTTATTATTATGGCAGTACCTAGATCTATCCTTGCTTTTATGCCTAGCTAGGGGCGTTAAACGATAGCGCTTGTTGGGAGGCAACCCAATTTTATTTTTAGTTTTTTGCTTCTGTTTAGGAATAAATCTTTGATCTAGCCTCTGGTTAGATGTCTTTTTATGTTTTAATTAGTGTTTGTGCCAAGTTAAACCTATAGGATCTTCTTGGATGATAGTTATTTGATCTTGCAGAAAATTCCAGAAACTTTCTGTGCACGAAAATAATTGTTAAAAATCACCAGAACGTGATAAAATATTGATTCCAATTGCTTCTGATCAATAAAAAAAATTGTCTAGGTCTTCCTATTTTGGCTGAATTTTTGGAGTTCCATAAGTTTGCGTTAGTTACAGATTACTACAGACTGTTCTGTTTTTGACAGATTCTGTTTTTCGTGTGTTGTTTGCTTATTTTGATGAATCTATGGCTAGTAAAATAGTTTATAAACCATAGAGAAGTTGGAATACAGTAGGTTTAACACAAATATAAATAAAGAATGAGTTCATTACAGTACCTTGAAGTGTTCTTTTGTTTTCTTTCGCTAACGGAGCTCACGAGATTTTCTGCTGAGTTTTGTGTTGTGAAGTTTTCAAGTTTTGGGTGAAAGATTTGATGGATTATGGAACAAGGAGTGGCAAGAGCCTAAGCTTGGGCATGCCCATGGCACCCCAAGATAATCTAATGACACCCAAAAGCCAAAGCTCGGGGATGCCCCGGAAGGCATCCCCTCTTTTGTCTACTTCCATCGGTAACTTTACTTGGAGCTATATTTTTATTCACCACATGATATGTGTTTTGCTTGGAGCGTCTTGTATGATTTGAGTCTTTGCTTTTTAGTTTACCACAATCATCTTTGCTGTACACACCTTTTGAGAGAGACATACTTGATTCGGAAATTATTAGAATACTCTATGTGCTTCACTTATATCTTTTGAGTTATATAATTTTTGCTCTAGTGCTTCACTTATATCTTTTAGAGCACGGTGGTGGATTTGTTTCATAGAAAATATTGTTCTATCATGCTTCACTTATATTATTTTGAGAGTCCTACAAAACAGCATGGTAGTTTGCTTTAACAATAATAGGCATTCAAGATTAGTAAAGAAAAAAGAAAAATTCTTATGAGTGTGTTGAATACTATGAGAAGTTTGATGCTTGATAATTGTTTTGAGATATGAAGATGGTGATATTAGAGTCATGCTAGTTGAGTAGTTTTGAATTTGAGAAATACTTGTGTTAAAGTTTGTGATTCCCGTATCATGCACGTATGGTGAACCGTTATGTGATGAAGTCGGAGCATGATTTATTTATTGATTGTCTTCCTTATGAGTGGCGGTCGGGGACGAGCGATGGTCTTTTCCTACCTATCTATCCCCCTAGGAGCATGCGCGTAATACTTTGCTTTGATAACTTGTAGATTTTTGCAATAAGTATATGAATTCTTTATGACTAATGTTGAGTCCATGGATTATACGCACTTTTCTTCCTTCCACCATTGCTAGCCTCTCTAATACCGCGCAGTTTTCGCCGGTATCATACACCCACCATATACCTTCCTCAAAACAGCCACCATACCTACCTATTATGGCATTTCCATAGCCATTCCGAGATATATTTCAATGCAACTTACCACCGCTTTGTTTACTATGACACGCTCCATCATTGTCATATTGCTTTGTATGATCATGTAGTTGACATTGTATTTGTGGCAAAGCCACCGTTCATAATTCTTTCATACATGTCACTCTTGATTCATTGCATATCCCGGTACACCGCCGGAGGCATTCACATAGAGTCATATTTTGTTCTAAGTATTGAGTTGTAAGTAAATAAAAGTGTGATGATCATCATTTTTAGAGCATTGTCCCAAGTGAGGAAAGGATGATGGAGACTATGATTCCCCCACAAGTCGGGATGAGACTCCGGACGAAAAAAAAGAGGCCATAAAAAAAGGCCCAAATAAAAAAATGAATGAGAGAAAAAGAGAGAAGGGACAATGTTACTATCCTTTTACCACACTTGTGCTTCAAAGTAGCACCATTATCTTCACGATAGAGAGTCTCCTATGATATCACTTTCATATACTAGTGGGAATTTTTCATTATAGAACTTGGCTTGTATATTCCAATGATGGGCTTCCTCAAAATGCCCTAGGTCTTCGTGAGCAAGCGAGTTGGATGCACACCCACTTAGTTTCTTTTGTTGAGCTTTCATATACTTATAGCTCTAGTGCATCTGTTGCATGGCAATCCCTACTCACTCACATTGATATCTATTGATGGGCATCTTCATAGCCCGTTGATAAGCCTAGTTGATGTGAGACTATCTTCTCCTTTTTGTCTTCTCCACAACCACCATTCTATTCCACATATAGTGCTATGTCCATGGCTCACACTCATGTATTCCGTGAAGATTGAAAAAGTTTGAGAACGTCAAAAGTATGAAACAATTGCTTGGCTTGTCATCGGGGTTGTGCATGATTCAAATATTTTGTGTGGTGAAGATAGAGCATAGCCAGACTATATGATTTTGTAGGGATAACTTTCTTATAGAAGGTTAAATCAACAAGATGGGTTCTTGGTTTAACCAAGATCCAAATTTATTTCATAATTTGGGCTCTTGATTTAACCAATAATCTTGTGCTCTTGATTTAACCAAGATCCCCTATACTTGAACGCAATCAATTATAGAAGCATTCAAGAAGGATCATGGCTCCAGTTTGCTAATACTTATTTCTGCAGATAAATTTCAAATTGCTACGTTCTTTCGCATTAAGATTTTGTGCATCCAACCCTGAAAGCGCATGGCAACCTCTGCTTCCCTCTGCGAAGGGCCTATCTTTTACTTTTATCTCTTACCCTTATGCAAGAGTCATGGTGATTTTTCACCTTTTCTTTTTACATTTTATCCTTTGGCAAGCACATTGTGTTGGAAAGATTCTGATATATATATATATATATATATATATATATATATATATATATATATATATATCCAATTGGATGTAAGGCATCATGAACTATTATTGTTGACATTACCCTTGAGGTAAAAGGTTGGGAGGCGAATCTATAAGCCCCTATCTTTCTCTGTGTCTGATTAAAACTTTGAACCTATAAATATCGTGTGAGTGTTAGCAATTGTGAAAGACTAAATGATAGTTGAGTATGTGGAGTTTGCTAAATCAAAGCTTTGACATAGACTCTTCCTGAAAATAAGATGAATTGTAACTGTTTGATGACTGATAACACGGTTTGTTAGTTTTCAAGAAAGTTTATGATCTATACTTTAACATGTGAATAGCTTGTTACTTGATCATGAAAAGTTTTATGAGATGAGCTACTGTTATGACATATAATGATGCTAGAAAAAGTGATTGGAACTATCATTGATAAAACTTAAGCACTTGCTAGCATTCACACTTCATAAATTATTTCTTTTATCATTTACCTACTCGAGGACGAGCAGGAATTAAGCTTGGGGATGCTGATACGTCTCCAACGTATCTATAATTTATGAAGTATTCATGCTGTTATATTATCTATCTTGGATGTTTAATGGGCTTTTATATGTTGTTTTATATGATTTTTGGGACTAACCTATTAACCTAGAGCCCAGTGCCAGTTTCTGTTTTCTCCTTGTTTTTGAGTTCTGCAGAAAAGGAATACCAAACGGAGTCCAATTGATGTGCCAATTTTTGATGATTTTTTATGGACCAAAAGAAGACCACGGAGCATCGGAGTTGAGCCAGAAGAGTCCCGGGCTGCCCACGAGGGTGGGGGGCGCGCCAACCCCCCCCCCCCCTAGGGCGCGTGGGCCTGCCTCGTGGACAGCTTAGGCACCTCCTTGACGTGATACCGACGCCAAAAATTCCTATAAATACAGAAACCTCAGAAAATTAACCTAGATCAGAAGTTCCGTCGCCGCAAGCCTCTGTAGCCACGAGAAATCAATCTAGGCCCTCTCCGGCACCCTGCCGGAAGGGGGCCATCATCACCGGTGGCCATGGAGGAGTATCCCGGAGAGGCCATCACCGCCATGAAGGCCAAGGATCAGAGGGAGAACCTTTCCCCATCTAGGGGGGAGGCCATGGTGGAGGAATCACAAGGGGGAGAACCTCTCCTCCTCTCTCTTGGTGGCACCGGAGTGCCATTGAGAGGGGAATCATCGCCGCGGTGATCGTCTTCATCAACATCACCATCATCATCACCATCCTCATCTATTTTACGCGGTCCACTCTCCCGCACCCCGCGGTAATCCCTACTTGAACATGGTGCTTTATGCCACATATTATGATCCAATGATGTGTTGCCATCCTATGATGTTTTGAGTAGATATCTTTTGTCCTTGGGTTGATTGATGATCTAGATTGGTACGAGTTGTATGTTTTATTTTGGTGTTGTCCTATTGTGCCCTCCATGTCGCGCAAGCGTGAGGGATTCCCACTGTAGGGTGTTGCAATACGTTCATGATTCGCTTATAGTGGGTTGCTTGAGTGACTGAAGCATAAACCCGAGTAAGGGGGTTGTTGCGTATGGGATAAAGGGGACTTTATATGTTAATGCTATGGCTGGGTTTTACCTTAATGATCCTTAGTAGTTGCGGATGCTTGCTAGAGTTCCAATCATAAGTGCATATGATCCAAGTAGAGAAAGTATGTTAGCTTATGCCTCGCCATCATATGAAATTGCAATGACGACTACCGGTCTTGTTAACAATTGCCTAGGACAATTCCGCACACCGATCCACCATTATTCCACACTCGCTATTTATATTATTTAGTAATATATTCTAACTTTATGATAACAGCACCTACTTTTATATTTTAGATCTCCGATATCATACAAAGTTATCCTCTTCATACCCACAACGTAGTTTTATTTCTCGTTTCTAGTTGGAAGCAAACGTTCGGTGTACGTAGAGTCGTATCAGTGGCAGATAGGGCTTGAGAGAATATTGATCTTACCTTTAGCTCCTTGTGGGTTCGACACTCCATACTTATCACTTCCACCTTTGGAAATTGCTACAATGATTCCTTGCACTTGGGGATTATCAAGCTCTTTTCTGGCGCCGTTGCCGGAGAAATTCCCCGGCAACGGCGCAAGAAAAGAGTCTTGATGACCCACAAGTATAGGGGATCTATCGTAGTCCTTTCGATAAGTAAGAGTATCGAACCCAACGAGGAGCAGAAGGAAATGATAAGCGGTTTTCAACAAGGTATTCTCTGCAAGCACTGAAATTATAGGTAACAGATAGTTTTGTGATAAGATAATTGGTAACGAGCAACAAGTAACAAAAGTAAATAAAGTGCAGCAAGGTGGCCCAATCCTTTTTGTAGCAAAGGGCAAGCCTGGACAAACTCTTATATAGAGAAAAGCGCTCCCGAGGACACATGGGAATTATCGTCAAGCTAGTTTTCATCACGTTCATATGATTCGCGTTCGGTACTTTGATAATTTGATATGTGGGTGGATCGGTGCTTGGGTGCTGCCCTTACTTGTACAAGCATCCCACTTATGATTAACCCCTATTGCAAGCATCTGCAACTACAAAATAAGTATTAAGGTAAACCTAACCATAGCATGAAACATGTGGATCCAAATCAGCCCCTTATGAAGCAACGCATAAACTAGGGTTTAAGCTTCTGTCACTCTAGCAACCCATCATCTACTTATTACTTCCCAATGCCTTCCTCTAGGCCCAAATAATGGTGAAGTATCATGTAGTCGACGTTCACATAACACCACTAGAGGAGAGACAACATACATCTCATCAAAATATCGAACGAATACCAAACTCACATGACTACTAATAGCAAGGCTTCTCCCATGTCCTCAGGAACAAACGTAACTACTCACAAAGCATATTCATGTTCATAATCAGAGGGGTATTAATATGCATATAGGATCTGAACATATGATCTTCCACCAAATGAACCAACTAGCATCAACTACAAGGAGTAATCAACACTACTAGCAACCTACAGGTACCAATCCCAGACTTAGAGACAAGAATTGGATACAAGAGATGAACTAGGGTTTGAGAGGAGATGGTGCTAGTGAAGATGTTGATGGAGATTGCCCTCTCCCGATGAGAGGAGCGTTGGTGATGACGATGGCGATGATTTCCCCCTCCCGGAGGGAAGTGTCCCCGGCAGAAAAGCTCTGCCGGAGCCCTAGATTGGTTCCGCCAAGGTTCCGCCTCGTGGCGGCGGAGTCTCGTCCCGAAAGCTTGCTTATGATTTTTTTCTTCGGACGAAAGACTTCATATAGCAGAAGATGGGCACCGGAGGGCCAACAGGGGGCCCACGAGGCAGGGGGGCGCGCCCCCCACCCTCGTGGCCAGGGTGTGGGCCCCCTCTGGTATTTCTTCCTCTCAGTATTTTTTATTATTTCCAAAAATAACTTTCATGGAGTTTCAGGACTTTTGGAGTTGTGCAGAATAGGTCTCTAATATTTGCTCCTTTTCCAGCCCAGAATTCCAGGTGTCGGCATTCTCCCTCCTTATGTAAACCTTGTAAAATAAGAGAGAATAGGCATAAGTATTGTGACATAATGTGTAATAACAGCCCATAATGCAATAAATATCGATATAAAAGCATCATGCAAAATGGACGTATCAACTCCCCCAAGCTTAGACCTCGCTTGTCCTCAAGCGGAAGCCGATAACGGTTAATATGTCCACATGTTTAGAGGTAGAGGTGTCGATAAAATAAAATACGGACATGAGGGCATCATGATCATTCTAATAACAGCAACATATATGGATATTGTCATATGATTTCTTATGCTCAAGTAATAATCTATTCACAATGCAAAGTATGAACCAGAAACTTTATTGAGAACCAACAAACTATAATCTCAGTCATTGAAGCAATTGCAATTTATCATAACATCAGAAAGAGTCTATGTCAGAGCTTTTCAGCAAGTCCACATACTCAACTATCATTTAGTCTTTCACAATTGCTAGCACTCACGCAATACCTGTGGTTACAGAGTTTTAATCGGACACAGTGAAAGATAGGGGCTTATAGTTTCGCCTCCCAACCTCTTACCTCAAGGGTAATGTCAACAATAATAGTTCATGCTAACCTACATCTAATTAGATATATATGTCTAGATCTTTCCAACACACTGTGCTTGCAAAAGGATAAAATATAAAAAGGAAAGGTGAAGATCACCATGACTCTTGCATAAGGTAGAAGAAAATACTAAAAGATAGGCCCTTCGCAGAGGGAAGCAGAGGTTGCCATGCGCTTTCAGAGTTGGATGCACAAAATCTTAATGCGAAAGAACGTCACTTTATATTGCCACTTGTGATATGGACCTTTATCATGCAGTCCGTCACTTTTATTTCTTCCACATCACAAGATCGTATAAAGCTTATTTCCCCCACACTAATCAATCATACATATTTAGAGAGCAATTTTTATTGCTTGCACCGATGACAACTTACTTGAAGGATCTTACTCAATCCATAGGTAGATATGGTGGACTCTCATGGCAAAACTGGGTTTAAGGGTTTTTGGAAGCACAAGTAGTATCTCTACTTGGTGCAAAGAATTTGGCTAGCATGAGGGGGAAAGGCAAGCTCAACATGTTGGATGATCCATGACAATATACTTTATTTCAGATATAAGAAAACATAACCCATTACGTCGTCTTCCTTGTCCAACATCAACTCTTTAGCATGTCATATTTTAATGAGTGCTCACAATCATAAAAGATGTCCAAGATAGTATATTTATATGTGAAACCCCTCTTTCTTTATTACTTCCTATTGATTGCAACGATGACCAAAGCTATGTTTGTCAACTCTCAACAACTTTTAATCATCATACTCTTTCTATGTGAAGTCATTACTCTCCATAAGATCAATATGATCTCTTTTTATTTCTTTTTATTCTTTCTCTTTTCTTTTATTCCCTCAAGATCATAGCAAAATAATCAAGCCCTTAACTCAACACTAATCTTTATTATATAGCTCACGGACTCGATTACATAGAGGGATCATAAAGCAAAACTCAAAACTAGACCATACCAAAACTTTTATTCTACTAGATCAAGATAATACTAAAAAGGATAGAACTAAGAAAAACGGTAAAGATAGGAGATGTGGTGGTGATACGATACCGGGGCACCTCCCCCAAGCTTGGCAGTTGCCAAGGGGAGTGCCCATACCCATGTGATTATATCTCCTTCTTCGGAGGTGTTGGTGTGATATTCTTGGCGATGATACTCCTCAGGATACGATTCTCTTCTTCGAGCTTATTGAGTTGCTGCTAGAGATCCATTATCTCCTTACCAAGCTTTCCTGTAACGGCCAAAGCTCCTTGCACCCAAGGGTGTTGCATAGCTGCGGGAGAACAAGTGACACTCTTCTTCATATTTTCATAAGAAAGAAATCTAACATTGGAAGGGATAACCGAGTTTGGAATAGCCGAGCTCTGTAGTTCTCCCATTGTGAATCCAGCTCGGAATCGAGAAGTGACTTCTTGATCCTCCTCCATGGCGTCTATCCTTTACAAATCAGCCTCCATTTCTTCCTCCATTGCTGGCACGAAGTGGTCAACATCGCTATTTGTCCTTGATCTCGGTGCAGGATGAGACACCCGGCTCTCCCCGACTGACTCTTGAGAAGACATCTTGCCCTAATCTGCAGAAGCAACAGCTCGAAACGAAAACAGAGGATATTTGCGTGATACAGGAGTCAAAACCTTCGGGAGATTATATAATGAATTTTTACCGACCAAAATACGTATCGTGCAAGAAAATGGAGTCCGGAGAGCGCACGAGGTGCCCACGAGGCAGGGGGTGCGCCCAGTAGGGTAGGGTGCACCCTCCACCCTCGTGGAGGCCTCGTGTCCTTCCCGGACCGCTTCTTATTTTTATATTTTTCTAAACATTCCAAAATGAAGAAAAATTGCCATTAGAACTGTTTTGGAGTCGGTTTACTTACTGTACCACATACCTATTCCTTTTCGGAGTCTGAAATGTTCCGGAAAGTGTCCCTTATGTATTCCTCCGGGGTTACGGTTTCAATAACATTGGTTTCGACATTTATAGGATTACCTGAGATGTAATGTTTGATTCTTTTACCGTTTACCACCTTCGGATTTTTGCCTTCGAAGTTGTTGATTTTTATGGCACCGGAACGATAGACCTCCTCGATAACGTAAGGGACTTCCCATTTAGAGAGAAGTTTTCCTGCAAAAACTCTTAAACGAGAGTTGTATAGCAATACATAATCACCTACATTAAACTCACGCTTTTGTATTCTTTTGTCATGCCATCTTTTAACCTTTTCTTTAAACAATTTGGCATTCTCATAAGCCTGGGTTCTCCATTCATCAAGTGAGTTAATGTCAAATAACCTCTTCTCACCGGCAAGTTTGAAATCATAATTGAGCTCTTTAATAGCCCAATAAGCCTTATGTTCTAGTTCGAGAGGTAAGTGACATGCTTTTCCATAAACCATTTTATACGGAGACATACCCATAGGATTTTTATATGCAGTTCTATAGGCCCATAATGCGTCATCATGTTTCTTGGACCAATTCTTTCTAGATCTATTAACAGTCTTTTGCAAAAATTAATTTGAGCTCTCTGTTGCTCAATTCTACTTGACCACTGGACTGCGGGTGATAAGGAGATGCAATTCTATGATTAACATCATACTTAGCAAGCATTTTACGGAAAGCACCATGAATAAAATGTGAACCACCATCAGTCATTAAATATCTAGGGACTCCAATCCTCGGAAAAATAACTTCTTTAAGCATTTTAATAGAAGTGTTATGATCAGCACTACTAGTTGGAATAGCTTCTACCCACTTAGTAACGTAATCAACAGCAACTAAAATATGTGTGTATCCATTAGAGGCAGGAAAAGGTCCCATATAATTAAAGCCCCAAACATCAAATGGTTCAATAACAAGTGAATAATTCATAGGCATTTCTTGACGTCTACTAATATTACCAATTCTTTGACATTCATCACAAGATAAAACAAACTTACGGGCATCCTTGAAGAGAGTAGGCCAATAAAAACCAGATTGCAATACCTCATGTGTTGTTCTATCTCCAGCGTGGTGTCCTCCATAAGCCTCGGAGTGACACTTGCGTAGGATCTGTTCATGTTCATGCTCAGGTACACAACATCTAATAACACCATCTACTCCTTCTTTATAAAGATGTGGGTCATCCCAAAAGTAATGTCTCAAATCATAGAAAAACTTTTTCTTTTGCTGGTATGTGAAACTAGGTGGTATAAATTTAGCAACAATGTAATTAGCATAATCAGCATACCATGGAGTAGTACGAGAAGCATTTATGACATTTAATTGCTCATCAGGGAAGCTATCATCAATAGGTAGTGGGTCATCAAGAACATTTTCTAACCTAGACAAGTTGTCTGCAACGGGGTTCTCAGCTCCCTTTCTATCAATAATGTGCAAATCAAATTCTTGTAACAAGAGAACCCATCTAATTAGTCTAGGTTTAGCATCTTTCTTTTCCATAAGATATTTAATAGCAGCATGATCAGTGTGAATAGTTACTTTAGAATCAACAATATAAGGTCTGAACTTATCACAAGCAAATACAACTGCTAAGAATTCTTTTTCAGTAGTAGCATAATTTCTCTGAGCATTGTCTAGAGTTTTACTAGCATATTGAATAACATTTAATTTCTTATCAACTCTTTGCCCTAGAACAGCACCTACAGCATAATCACTAGCATCACACATAATTTCAAAGGGTAAATTCCAATCAGGTGGCTGAACAATAGGTGTAGAGATCAATGCTTTCTTAAGTATTTCAAATGCTTCTACACAATCAGGACGGCCCATGCCAAGCATGAGGAGGGCGTGCGCTTTGTTGACGAGGTCCTCCTTCTCGTCGACCGCGGCCTTGCGCCGCGGGGCCTCCATCGCATCGCGCTGGGCGGCGAACTTGGCCGCGGCGGCATTGACCTTGACGACCGCTCTCCGTTCCCTCCTCTTCACCGATTCCACGTCTAACTTGGCGATCTCCTCCGGCGCGCACTCCGACCGCGGCTTCCTTGGCGCCTTGTCCGCCTTCTTCTTCACCTTTCTAGGCGGGTCGATGGCCAGGCCGCCGGAATTCAGCGGGGCGTTGGCCATGGACGAGGGAGGGAGGGGGCGGCGGGAGGGACGTGGGAGGGTTTGGGTAAATGGCGCCAAATGGGGCGTGGGGGGGTTGGTTTCTCCCACCGACAGGCAGGCAAGGGGAGGACAAGCGCGCGCGTCTCGCCCATCCGCGCGCTGTCCGTTTCACCCCAAAACCGGCACAAACTTGGGCCGGGGATGGGTCGAAAGCGGACACAAAACGGACAAAAGTCCGTTTGCGCCCGCGCGCTGGGCCATCTGGTTTGTCCGTTTTACCCCAAACGGACGGGGGCAGACAGGATGGGGTCGCGCGGTGGAGTTGGCCTAAGGGTGCGTTTGGATCCCTTGCTGGTTTACCTCGCTAGGCAAAGCTACCCTTGCCGATGGAGGCTAGCCGATTTGGCTCGCTCACTCAATACAACAAAAAGCTTGCAACCGCTGGCAACAAGGCAAGCTAGCTCAGGAACCAAATCCATCGCTCCCTTGCTTGGCCAGGCTAAGCAAGCGCTTGCCGGATAACCAAACGTTCCCTAAATCTTTAGCCCCGGCAAAGATCTAGTTTCAGATTTCTCTTTTAACTAGGTAATTGCCCGTGCATTCCAACAGGATGCATAACATTCTAGATGACATATCACGCGACCTTTTTTCTTCTGTTTTTCTCTCCGTTGGTTTAAATGATATAACCATGATAAGACAATACTGGGTTGGAGGTGAAAAATACCAAGGACACATGATAATAAGAAATTTGGTATTTGTTAGGCTCATTGTCTTGGAAATATGCAAAATATAGCTACGACCATTCAAAATTAATCAAATTTTGATTCTCAATGTAGAATCGACATAGCATTAATATGTTGTCTAGAATTTAATTATGTCCAAGATGAGTGCAATAAACCGAACTAAGGAGATGATGTAAACCAAAAGCTAGTTATTTGAAATATAGTTTATTTTTATCGGATATTGACAACCCGCTGCTCACCCTTACAACTGTTGCACTTCCTGGTGCCATGCCCATTTCACTATTCTCATATAGCAGAAGATTTGTATCAATATTGTTCCATCAAATATCATATTCGTGAAGGAAATATGCCCTAGAGGCAATAATAAAGTTATTATTTATTTCCTTATTTCATGATAAATGTTTATTATTCATGCTAGAATTGTATTAACCGGAAACATAATACATGTGTGAATACATAGACAAACAGAGTGTCACCAGTATGCCTCTACTTGACTAGCTCGTTGATCAAAGATGGTTAAGTTTCATAACCATATACATGAGTTGTCATTTGATAAACGGGATCACATCATTAGGAGAATGATGTGATTGACTTGACCCATTCCGTTAGCTTAGCACTTGATCGTTTAGTATGTTGCTATTGCTTTCTTCATGACTTATACATGTTCATATGACTATGAGATTATGCAACTCCCATTTACTGGAGGAACACTTTGTGTGCTACCAAACGTCACAACGTAACTGGGTGATTATAAAGGTGCTCTACAGGTGTCTCCGAAGGTACTTGTTGAGTTGGCGTATTTCGAGATTAGGATTTGTCACTCCGATTGTCGGAGAGGTATCTCTGGGCCCACTCGGTAATACACATCACTATAAGCCTTGAAAGCATTGTAACTAATGAGTTAGTTACGGGATGATGTATTACGGAACGATTAAAGAGACTTGCCGGTAACGAGATTGAACTAGGTATTGAGATACCGACGATCGAACCTCGGGCAAGTAACATATCGATGACAAAGGGAACAACGTATGTTGTTATGCGGTTTGACCGATAAAGATCTTCGTAGAATATGTGGGAGCCAATATGAGCATCCAGGTTCCGCTATTGGTTATTGACCGGAGACGTGTCTCGGTCATATCTACATAGTTCTCGAACCCGTAGGGTCCGCACGCTTAACGTTCGGTGACGATTTGTATTATGAGTTTATGTGTTTTGATGTACCGAAGGTAGTTCGGAGTCCCGTATGAGATCGGGGACATGACGAGGAGTCTCGAAATGGTCGAGACGTAAAGATCGATATATTGGACGACTATATTCGGATATCGGAAAGGTTCCGAGTGATTCGGGTATTTTTCGGAGTACCGGAGAGTTACGGGAATTCGTATTGGGCCTTAATGGGCCATACGGGAAAGGAGAGAAAGGCCTCAAAAGGTGGCCGCACCCCTCCCCATGGTCTGGTCCGAATTGGACTAGGGAGGGGGGCGCCCCCTTCCTTCCTTCTCCTTTTCCCTTCCCTTTTTCCTATTCCATGTGGGAGGAGGAATCCTACTAGGACTAGGGAGTCCTAGTAGAACTCCACACTTCTGGCGCGCCCTAGGGGCTGGCCGGCCTCCCCTCCTCCATCCTTTATATACGGGGGCAGGGGGCACCTCTAGACACACAAGTTGATTGTTCCAATCCGTGTGCGGTGCCCCCCTCCACTATATTCCACCTCGGCCATATCGTAGTGGTGCTTAGGCGAAGTCCTGCGTCGGTAGACTCATCATCACCGTCATCATGCCGTCGTGCTGACGAAACTCTCCGGCGAAGCTCTGCTGGATCGGAGCTCGCGGGACGTCATCGAGCTAAACGTGTGCTGAACTCGGAGGTGTCATGCGTTCGGTACTTGGATCGGTCGGATCGTGAAGACATACGACTACATCAACTGCGTTGTGCTAACGCTTCCGCTTTCGGTCTACGAGGGTACGTGGGCAACACTCTCCCCTCTCGTTGCTATGCATCACCATGATCTTGCGTGTGCGTAGGATTTTTTTTGAAATTACTACGTTCCCCAACAGTGGTATCAGAGCCAGGTATATGCGTAGATGTTATATGCACGACTAGAACACAAGTGAGTTGTGGGCGATACAAGTCATACTGCTTACCAGCATGTCATTCTTTGATTCGGCGGTATTGTTGGATGAAGCGGCCCGGACCGGCATTACACGTATGCTTACGCGAGACTGGTTCTACCGAAGTGCTTCGGACACAGGTGGCTGGCGGGTGTCAGTTCTCCAACTTTAGTTGAACCGAGTGTGGCTACGCCCAGTCCTTGAGAAGGTTAAAACAACACTAACTTGACGAACTATCGTTGTGGTTTTGATGCGTAGGTAAGAACGGTTCTTGCTCAGCCCGTAGCAGCCACGTAAAACTTGCAACAACAATGTAGAGGACATCTAACTTGTTTTCGCAGGGCATGTTGTGATGTGATATGGTCAAGACGTGATGAGATATAAGTTGTTGTATGAGATGATCATGTTTTGTTGAAGTTATCGGCAACTGGTAGAAGCCTTATGGTTGTCTCTTTATTGCATAAGATGCAAGCGCCAAATAATTGATTTACTTTATCGCTATGCGATAGCAATAGTTGCAAGAGCAATGGTTGGCGGACGACCATGTGCCGACACATTGATATAGATCAAGATGATGGAGATCATGGTGTCATGCCAGTGACGATGGAGATCATGATGATGCTTTGGAGATGGAGATTAAAGGCACAAGATGATGATGGCCATATCATGTCACATATTATGATTGCATGTGATGTTTATCTTTTATGCATCCTATTTTGCTTAGTTCGGCGGTAGCTTTATAAGATGATCCCTTACTAAAATTTCAAGGTATAAGTGTTCTCCCTGAGTATGCACCGTTGCGACAGTTCTTCGTGCTGAGACACCACATGATGATCGGGTGTGATAAGCTCTACGTTCAAATACAATGGGTGCAAGACAGTTTTGCACACGCGGAATACTCAGGTTAAACTTGACGAGCCTAGCATATGCAGATATGGCCTCGGAACACTGAGACCGAAAGGTCGAGCTGAATCATATAGAAGATATGATCAACATAGTGATGTTCACCATTGAAAACTACTCCATCTCACGTGATGATCGGACATGGTTTAGTTTATTTGGATCACGTGATCACTTAGATGATTATAGGGATGTCTATCTAAGTGGGAGTTCTTAAGTAATATGATTAAATTGAACTTTAATTTATCATGGACTTAGTCCTGATAGTATTTGCATAACTATGTTGTAGATCAGTAGCTCGTGATGTTGCTCCCCGTTTATTTTGATATGTTCCTAGAGAAAACTAAGTTGAAAAATGTTAGTAGCAATGATGCGGATTGGATCCATGATCTGAGGATTATCCTCATTGCTGCACAGAAGAATTAAGTCCTTGATGCACCGCTAGGTGACGGACCTATTGCAGGAGCATATGCAGACGTTATGAACGTTTGGCAAAGCTCGGTATGATGACTACTTGATAGTTTAGTGCACCATGCTTTACGGCTTAGAACCGGGACTTCAAAAATGTTTTGAACGCCATGGAGCATATAAGATGTTCCAAGAGTTGAAATTGGTATTTCATACTCATGCCCGTGTCGAGAGGTATGAGACCTCTGACAGTACTTTGCCACAATATGGAGGAGACTAGCTCAACCAGTGAGCATGTGTTCAGAATGTCTGAGTACTACAATCGCTTGAATCAAGTGGGAGTTAATCTTCCAGATAAGATAGTGATTGACAAAGTTCTCTAGTCACTATCACCAAGTTACTAGAACTTCGTGATGAACTATAATATGCAAGGGATAATGGAAACGATTCCCAAGCTCTTCGTGATGCTGAAATCGACGAAGGTAGAAATCAAGAAAGAGCATGAAGTGTTGATGGTTAACAAGACCACTAGTTTCAAGAAAAGGGCAAAGGGATAGAAGGGGAACTTCAAGAAGAACGGCAAGCAAGTTGCTCGAGTGAAGAAGCCCATGTCTGGACCTAAGCCTGAACCTGAGTGCTTCTACTGCAAAGAGACTGGTCACTGGAAGCGGAACTGCCCCAAGTATTTGGCGGATAAGAAGGATGGCAAAGTGAACAAAGGTATATTTGATATACATATTATTGATGTGTACTTTACTAGTGTTTATAGCAACCCCTCAGTATTTGATACTAGTTCAGTTGCTAAAGATTAGTAACTTGAAACAGGAGTTGCAGAATGAACAGCGACTAGTTAAGGGTGAAGTGGTGATGTGTGTTGGAAGTGGTTCCAAGATTGATATGATCATCATCGCACACTCCCTATACTTTCGGGATTAGTGTTGAGCCTAAATAAATGTTATTTGGTGTTTGCGTTAAGCATTAATATGATTTGATCATGTTTATTGCAATACGGTTATTCATTTAAAGTCAGAGAATAATTGTTGTTCTGTTTACATGAATAAAACCTTCAATGGTCATACACCCAAGGTGAATGGTTTATTAAATCTCGATCGTAGTGATACACATATTCATAATATTGAAGCCAAAAGATGCAAAGTTAATAATGATAGTCCAACTTATTTGTGGCACTGCCGTTTAGGTCATATTGGTGTAAAGCGCATGAAGAAAATCCATGTTGATGGGCTTTTGGAATCACTTGATTATGAATCAGTCGATGCTTGCGAACCATGCCTCATGGGCAAGATGACTAAGACTCCGTTCTCCGGAACAATGGAGCGAGCTACTGACTTATTGGAAATAATACATACCGATGTATGCGGTCCGATGAGTGTTAAGGCTCGCGGCGGGTATCATTCTTTTTTGACCTTCACAGATGATTTGAGCATATATAGGTATATCTGCTTAATGAAACACAAATCTGAAACAGTTGAAAAAGTTCAAAGAATTTCAGAGTGAAGTGGAGAATCATTGTAACAAGAAAATAAAGTTTTTCTGCGATTTGATCGCG
Source organism: Triticum aestivum (assembly GCF_018294505.1). Lineage (NCBI taxonomy): Eukaryota > Viridiplantae > Streptophyta > Magnoliopsida > Poales > Poaceae > Triticum > Triticum aestivum. The sequence goes on from NC_057805.1 coordinate 362,773,240, forward strand.
GAGACGAATATTTGAGTTACGAGTTTGGTCTTAAATTTAAACAATGTGGAATAGTTTCACAAACTCATGCCACCTGGAACACCACAGCGTAATGGTGTGTCCGAACGTCATAACCGTACTTTATTGGATATAGTGCAATCTATGATGTCTCTTACCGATTTACCACTATCGTTTTGGGGTTATGCATTAGAGACAGCTACATTCACGTTAAATAGGGCACCGTCTAAATCCATTGAGACGACACCGTATGAACTATGGTTTGGCAAGAAACCTAAGCTGTTGTTTCTTAAAGTTTGGGGTTGCGATGCTTATGTGAAAAAGTTTCATCCTGATAAGCTCAAACCCAAATCGGAGAAGTGCGTCTTCATAGGATACCCAAAAGTTACTGTTGGGTACACCTTCTATCACATATCCAAAGGCAAGATGTTCGTTGCTAAGAATGGATCCTTTCTAGAGAAGGAGTTTCTCTCGAAAGAAGTGAGTGGGAGGAAAGTAGAACTTGATAAGGTAATTGTACCTTCTCTCGAATTGGAAAGTAGTTCATCACTGAAATCAGTTCCAGTGATGCTTACACCAATTAGTGAGGAAGTTAATGATGATGATCATGAAGCTTCGGATCAAGTTACTACCGAACCTCGTAGATCAACCAGAGTATGTTCCGCACCAGAGTGGTACGGTAATACTATTCTGGAGTTCATGTTACTTGACCATGACGAACCTACGAACTATGAGGAAGCAATGATGAGCCCAGATTCCGCAAAATGGCTTGAGGCCATGAAATCTGAGATGGGATCCATCTATGAGAACAAAGTGTGGACTTTGATTGACTTGCCCGATGATCGGCAAGCCATAGAAAATAAATGGATCTTCAAGAGGAAGACAGACGCTGATAGTAGTGTTACTATCTACAAAGCTAAACTTGTCGAAAAAAGGTTTTGACAAAGTTCAAGATGTTGACTACGATGAGATTTTCTCACTCGTAGCGATGCTTAAGTCTGTCCGAATCATGTTAGCAAAATGCAACATTTTATGAAATCTGGCAAATGGATGTCAAAAACTACATTCCTTAATGGATTTCTTAAAGAAGAGTTGTATATGATGCAACCAGAAGGTTTTGTCGATCCTAAAGGTGCTAACAAAATGTGCAAGCTCCAGCGATCCATCTATGGACTGGTGCAAGCATCCCGGAGTTGGAATATACGCTTTGATGAGTTGATCAAAGTATATAGTTTTATACAGACTTGCGGTGAAGCCTGTATTTACAAGAAAGTGAGTGGGAGCACTGCGGCATTTCTGATAAATATATGTGAATGACATATTGTTGATCGGAAATAATGTAGAATTCTCTGGAAAGCATAAAGGAGTATTTGAAAGGAGTTTTTCAAAGAAATACCTCGGTGAAGCTGCTTACATATTGAGCATCAAGATCTATGGAGATAGATCAAGACGCTTGATAAGTTTTTTTTAATAAGTACATACCTTGACAAGATTTTGAAGTAGTTCAAAATGGGACAGTCAAAGAAAGAGTTCTTGCATGTGTTACATGGTGTGAAATTGAGTAAGACTCAAAGCCCGACCACGACAGAAGATAGAAAGAGAATGAAAGTCATTCCCTATGCCTCAGCCATAGGTTCTATAAAGTATGCCATGCTGTGTACCAGACCTATTGTATACCCTACACCGAATTTGGCAAGGGAGTACAATAGTGATCTAGGAGTAGATCACTGGACAGCGGTCGAAATTATCCTTAGTGGAATAAGGATATGTTTCTCGATTATGGAGGTGACAAAAGATTCGTCGTAAAGGCTGACGTCGATGCAAGTTTTGACACTGGTCCAGATGACTCTAAGTCTCAATCTGGATACATATTGAAAGTGGGAGCAATTAGCTAGAGTAGCTCTGTGCAGAGCATTGTTGACATAGAAATTTGCAAAATACATACGGATCCGAATGTGGCAGACCCGTTGACTAAACTTCTCTCACAAGCAAAACATGATCACACCTTAGTACTCTTTGGGTGTTAATCACTGATACATCTCTGTCGTATCTACTTTTCCAAACACTTTTGCCCTTGTTTTGGACTCTAACTTGCATGATTTGAATGGAACTAACCCAGACTGACGCTGTTTTCAGCAGAATTGCCATGGTGTTATTTATGTGCAGAAACAAAAGTTCTCGGAATGACCTGAAACTCCACGGAACTTATTTTTGGAAAATATTAAAAATATTGGCGAAAGAATCAAGGCCAGGGGGCCCACCACCTGTCCACGAGGGTAGGGGCGCGCCTGCCCCCACTGGGCGCGCCCCCCTGCCTCATGGGCCCCCTGGAGGTCCACCGACCTCAACTTCAACTCCATATATTCGTGTTCGGGGAGAAAAATATGAGAGAGAAGGATTCATCGCGTTTTATGATACGGAGCCTCCGCCAAGCCCTAAAACCTCTCGGGAGGGCTGATCTGGAGTCCGTTCGGGGCTCCGGAGAGGGGAATCCGTCGCCATCGTCATCATCAACCATCCTCCATCACCAATTTCATGATGCTCACCGCCGTGCGTGAGTAATTCCATCGTAGGCTTGCTGGACGGTGATGGGTTGGATGAGATTTATCATGTAATCGAGTTAGTTTTGTTAGGGTTTGATCCCTAGTATCCACTATGTTCTGAGATTGATGTTGCTATGACTTTGCTATGCTTAATGCTTGTCACTAGGGCCCGAGTGCCATGATTTCAGATCTGAACCTATTATGTTTTCATGAATATATGTGAGTTCTTGATCCTATCTTGCAAGTCTATAGTCACCTACTATGTGTTATGATCCGGCAACCCCGAAGTGACAATAATCGGGACCACTCCCGGTGATGACCATAATTTGGGGAGTTCATGTATTCACTATGTGTTAATGCTTTGGTCCGGTACTCTATTAAAAGGAGGCCTTAATATCCCTTAGTTTCCGCTAGGACCCCGCTGCCATGGGAGGGTAGGACAAAAGATGTCATGCAACTTCTTTTCCATAAGCACGTATGACTATATTCGGAATACATGCCTACATTACATTGATGAATTGGAGCTAGTTCTGTGTCACCCTATGTTATGATTGTTACATGATGAACCACATCCGGCATAATTCTCCATCACCGATCCAATGCCTACGAGCTTTTCACATATTGTTCTTCGCTTATTTACTTTTTCGTTGCTACTGTTACAATCACTACAAAACCCAAAAATATTACTTTTGCTACTGTTACCGTTACTTCCATATTACTTTGCTACTAAATACTTTGCTGCAGATATTAAGTTATCCAGGTGTGGTTGAATTGACAACTCAACTGCTAATACTTGAGAATATTCTTTGGCTCCCCTTGTGTCGAATCAATAAATTTGGGTTGAATACTCTACCCTCGAAAACTGTTGCGATCCCTTATACTTGTGGGTTAGCAAGACTATTTTCTGGCGCCGTTGCCGGGGAGCATAGCTCTATTCTTTGAGTCACTTGGGATTTATATCTGCTGGACACTATGAGGAACTTGAAAGACGAGAAAACAAAAATTTATCCCTCAACTACGAGGGGAGTTAAGGAACTGCCATCTAGCTCTACACTTGATTCACCTTCTGTTTTGAGTAAGCTTGCGACACCTAAACCTGCTTCTGCTATTCATTCTGATATGTCGCATGTTATTGATGATGCCACTTCTGCTATGCATGATACTTATGATGAAACTACTTCTATGCTTGATACTACTGTGCCACTTGGTGAATTTCTTGATGAACAACTTGCTAGGGCTAGAGAGAATGAAATTATTGAAACTGATAATATTGATGATAGTGATGATGAAGACTCTCCCCCTAATAAATATGAATTGCCTGTTGTGCCTGAGGGCTATATTATGGATGAAGAAACTAAAAGAGACTTTCTTGCTTGCAATGATAGAAGTGATCTTAAGAAACTATTAGCTAAGCTTAAACAAAAAACTCTGAATGCTAGAATGAAATATGATCCTGCTTATGCTACTTCACCTATCTTTGTTACTGATAAGGATTATGAATTCTCTATTGATCCTAATATAATTACTTTGGTTGAGTCTGATCCTTTTTATGGCTATGAATCTGAAACTGTTGTGGCACATCTTACTAAATTAAATGATATAGCCACCCTGTTCACTAATGATTAGAGAACTCGCTACTTTTATATCCTTAAAATATTTCCGTTCTCATTAAAGGGTGATGCTAAGATATGGTTTAATTCTCTTGATCCTGGTTGTGTGCGTAGTCCCCAGGATATGATTTATTACTTCTCTGCTAAATATTTCCCTGCTCATAAGAAACAAGCTGCTTTAAGGGAATATATAATTTTGTGCAAATTGAAGAAGAGAGTCTCCCACAAGCTTGGGGGAGGCTTCTCCAATTACTTAATGCCTTGCCTGATCATCCTCTTAAGAAAAATGAAATACTTGTAATGGACTAACCGATGCTTCCAGAGATTACCTAGAGAGTTGTGTTGGTTCTGTTTTCAGGGAAAGAACACCGGACGAAGCTGAAATTCTATTGAATAATATGTTGACAAATGAAAATAATTGGACACTTCCTGAGCCAACTCCTAAGCCTATTCCTAAACCAACTCCGAAGAAGAGGGGTGTTCTATTTCTCAGTCCCAAAGATAAGCAAGAGGCAAAGAAATCTGTGAAAGAAAAGGGTATTAAAGTTGAAGATGTTAAGAATTTACCTCCTATTGAAGAAATACATGGTCTTAATTTACCGCCTGTTGAAGAAATATATGATCTTAATCCATTACCTATTGAAGAAACTCATGGTCTTGATAACCCGACACAGGTAGTAAAGGTAAATTCTCTCTATAGATTTGATAAAGCTGAAATCCCTCCTATTAAGTTTGCTAGCCAATGTTTGGATGAGTTTGATAACTTTATTGTTAAGCAAGAAGATTTTATGCTTATTTTGGTAGGCAATTAAAAGAAAATGCTTATATGATTGAACACTTGGGTGATTATATGTCTAGAGTTAAAGGTGAACTTAAACTCATTAGTAAACATGCTTTTATGGTTACCACTCAAGTAAAACAAGTACTTAAAGCTTAGAATGATTTGCTCAATGAATTAAATAGTAAGAATAATGATTATGTTGTTAGAGTGGCTACTAGAACTGGTAAAATGACTCATGAACCTTTGTATCCTGAAGGCCATCCTAAGAGAATTGAGCAAGATTCTCAGAGAAATAATATTGATGCACCTAGTCCTTCTAAAAAGAAGAAAAAGAAAAGTGATAGGACTTTGCATGCCTCTAGTGAACCTATTTCTGAACCACCTGAGAATCCCAATGATATTTCTATTTCTGATGCTGAAACACAATCCGGTAATGACCATGAACCTAGTGATAATGTTAATGATGATGTTCATGTCGATGCTCAACCTAGTAATGAGAATGATGTAGAAATTGAACCTGCTGTTGATCTTGATAACCCACAATCAAAGAATCCACGTTATGATAAGAGAGATTTTGTTGCTAGGAAACACGGTAAAGAAAGGGAACCATGGGTTCAGAAACCCATGCCTTTTCCTCCCAAACCATCCAAGGAAAAGGATGATGAGGATTTTGAGCGCTTTGCTGAAATGATTAGACCTATCTTCTTGCGTATGCATTTGACTGATATGCTCAAAATGAATCCTCATGCTAAGTATATGAAAGATATTGTTACAAATAAAAGAAAGATACCGGAAGCTGAAATTTCCACCATGCTTGCTAATTATACTTTTAAGGGTGGAATACCAAAGAAACTAGGAGATCCAGGAGTACCCACTATACCATGCTCCATTAAAAGAAATTATGTTAAAACTGCTTTGTGTGACCTTGGAGCCGGTGTTAGTGTTATGCCTCTCTCTTTATATCGTAGACTTGATTTGAATAAGTTGACACCTACTGAAATATCTTTGCAAATGGCTGATAAATCAACTGCTATACCTGTCGGTATTTGTGAGGATGTGCCTGTTGTGGTTGCAAACGTTACTATTTTAATAGACTTTGTTATTCTTGATATTCCGAGGACGATAGTATGTCTATTATTCTTGGAAGACCCTTTTTGAATACTGCAGGGGCTGTTATTGATTGCAACAAAGGCAATGTCACTTTTCATGTTAATGGTAATGAGCATACGGTGCACTTTCCGAGGAAACAACCTCAAGTTCATAGTATCAATTCTATTGGAAAAATTCCATCGATTATTTTTGGAGGTTTTGAATTTCCTCTACCTACTGTCAAGAAGAGATATGATATTCTTATTATTGGGGATGTGCATATCCCCGTTGAGGTAACATAGTGTTATTCGAAATTTCTCCGGTTCCATGTTATTCGGAATGAGTTTGTTAACAAGACTTGATCAACCTTGTTAGTGGATTCCTTTTGATGAGCATGGGATGGATGAAATTAGAAGCACAACCTTCTGTACCCTCTCTCTACTTTCTGTTATTTAGTTGGAATAAAGTAAAAATAGTATTTTCTGTCAGTTTTCTGAATTATTCATGCAATATAGAAATACCCCGAAAATAAAAGTTCTCCAAATGCCCCGAAACTGAAATATGATTTTTCTGGAATATTTGAGAATATCTGGCACTGAGAACACAGCAGGGGGAGCAAGCACCTGGCCACGAGGGTCCAGGGCGCGCCCACCCCTACAGGGCGCGCCCCCTGCCTCGTGGGCCCACGGTGGCTCCCCTCCACTTATTCCTGCACCCACACACTTCTTCCTCCCAAAAAAATCACCATCCAGCTCAAGCACGAGTTATAGCTCATTTTGCTACGATTTTCGATCTCCTTGCTCAAAGCACCTCTCACAAAACTGCTTTGGGGGATTGTTCTTTGGTATGTGACTCCTCCATTGGTCCAATTAGTTTTTGTTCTAGTGCTTTATTCATTGCAAATTTGTGCTGCCTAGGTGACCATGTTCTTGAGCTTGCATGTCAAATTTATATGGTTCCAAGTAGTTTGAATGCATGATATAGTCTCTAGGCACTTGTGGGAGTAGTTGCTATCAATTTTGTTGAGCTTGGTTCAATTTTATTTGAAGTTACTAAAAATTTCAGAATTTTTCAGAAAATAATGAAGAGATTTTTGAGGGGCTCATCGAGCCGAAGGTCGAAGGAAAAAGCAAAGTGAAGAAGCAGAGAGGCCCAAATATAATCTGCCTCACACCGCGGAGGCCTCACCGACTTCCTCCGCGACCAACGCGAACAACCAGTATCTCGTTCCGCTGGCGGCCATTCACGCCTACCGGAACCCTACGTCAGCCACATAGCCAGAGCCGGAACCACAATTTGATCCTCCACGGTAGTCTAATTACCAGTGGGATCCGGAGATGATTGCCAACCAGTGGCAATCAGGGGCTTCTTCATCGCAGTATGACCCCAGCTATAACTATGGATATCCGCCAGGCCATCCGTGGCAATAAACCAACTTAGGCCAAAAGCCAAAGCTTGGGGGAGTATGTATTTCTCACCGACATTACATTCATGTTCACACACTCATTGCTAGATGCCGGTGCTCATACTCTTTCATTGTATTATCCATGCTAGTTTATTTTCCTTTTTATGCCTTCTTCTTGTGTGTTTGATAAACCTTAAGAAAACCAAAAAAAATAGTTGTAGCTTTTAGCTAGTTTACCTTCTTGCTGTAGTAGTAATAATTAAAAAGAAAACCCAAAAAGATTTCATGTTCTTCTTTTGCTTGTTGGGAGCTTTCCCGTGTAAATAGTTTTATTTCCTTTCTTTTCTTTGGGGGTCGATAGGAGAAGACCATGATAAAATTGTTGAAGTGGCTCTTATATGCATTATTGTTGATTTAACCAAGAGCCCGTATTGCCTTATCTTCTCCCGTTTATTGAATGCTCGCAGATTCCAGCTTAGTCCAATGCACGTGCACTATTATTATTATTCACATCGTTCGGTCGTGCAAGTGAAAGGCAATTATGACGATATATGATGGACTGACTGAGATGAGAGAAGCTGGTATGAACTCGACCTCTCTTGTTTTTGTAAATATGATTAGTTCATCGTTCCTGGTTCAGCCTATTACGAATAAACATGTTTGCAATGATAATTAGAGATTATAGTTGCTTATGCCATGCTTAATTAGCTAGGAGCTTATAATGGTTTACCTTGCATGCCAACATGCTATTAAAATGGTTGTGATGTGGTATGATGGGGTGGTATCCTCCTTTGAATGATTCAAGTGGCTTGACTTGGCACATGTTCACACATGTAGTTGAAACAAATCAACATAGCCTTCACGATATTTATGTTCATGGTGGATTATATCCTACTCATGCTTGCACTCAATGTTTATTAATTTTAATGCATGTTCATGACTGTTGTCGCTCTCTAGTTGGTCGCTTCCCCGTCTTTTGCTAGCCTTCACTTGTACTAAGCGGGAATACTGCTTGTGCATCCAGTCCCTTAAACCCCAAAGTTATTCCATATGAGTCCACTATACCTTCCTATATGCGGTATCTACCTGCCGTTCCAAGTAAATTTGTATGTGCCAAACTCTAAACCTTCAAATGAAATTCTGTTTTGTATGCTCGAATAGCTCATGTATCAACTAGGGCTGTCTGTATCTTCCATGCTAGGCGGGTTATTCTCAAGAGGAGTGGACTCCGCTCCTCACTCACGAGAAAATGGCTCATCACCAGGATGCCCAGTCCCATGCTTTATGCAAATCAAATCAAAATAATTGCAAACAAAACTCCCCCGGGACTGTTGTTAGTTGGAGGCACTCGTTGTTTCGAGCAAGCCATGGATTGATGCTTGTTGGTGGAGGGGGAGTATAAACTTTACCATTCTGTTTGGGAACCGCCTATAATGTGTGTAGCATGGAAGATATCGCCATCTCTTGGTTGTTATGTTGACAATGAAAGTATGCCGCTCAAAATATTATTTATCTCTATTTCAAAATCGAGCTCTGGCACCTCTACAAATCCATGCTTCCCTCTGCGAAGGGCCTATCTATTTACTTTCATGTTGAGTCATCACCCTCTTATTAAAAAGCACCAGCTGGAGAGCACCGCTGTCATTTGCATCCATTACTATTAATTTATATTGGATATGACTATGATTGGATCTCTTTTACCATGAATTACAATGTTTAGTCAGTCCTTGATCTTTAAAGATGCTCTGCATTTATGTTTTGCGGTCTCAGAAAGGGCTAGCGAGATACCATCTTGTTATATCATATCATGATTGTTTTGAGAAAGTGTTGTCATCCGAGATTTATTATTATTGCTCGCTAGTTGATTATGCCATTGATATGAGTAAACATGAGACCTAAGTGTTATTGTGAATATGGTTAGTCATAATCTTTGCTGAAAACTTGAATGCTGGCTTTACATATTTACAACAACAAGAGCAAACAGAGTTTGTAAAAGTTTTTCTTTATCACTTTCAGTTTATCAACTGAATTGCTTGAGGACAAGCAAAGGTTTAAGCTTGGGTGAGTTGACACGTCTCCGTCGTATCTACTTTTCCAAACACTTTTGCCCTTGTTTTGGACTCTAACTTGCATGATTTGAATGGAACTAACCCGGACTGACGCTGTTTTCAGCAGAATTGCCATGGTGTTATTTATGTGCAGAAACAAAAGTTCTCAGAATGACCTGAAACTCCACGGAACTTATTTTTGGAAAATATTAAAAATATTGGCGAAAGAATCAAGGCCAGGGGGGCCACCACCTGTCCACGAGGGTGGGGGCACGCCCCCTGCCTCGTGGGCCCCCTGGAGCTCCACCAACCTCAACTCCAACTCCATATATTCGTGTTCGGGGAGAAAAGAATCAGAGAGAAGGATTCATCACGTTTTACGATACGGAGCCGCCGCCAAGCCCTAATACCTCCCGGGAGGGCTGATCTGGAGTCCATTCGGGGCTCCGGAGAGGGGAATCCGTCGCCATCGTCATCATCAACCATCCTCCATCACCAATTTCATGATGCTCACCGCCGTGCGTGAGTAATTCCGTCGTAGGCTTGCTGGACGGTGATGGGTTGGATGAGATTTATCATGTAATCGAGTTAGTTTTATTAGGGTTTGATCCCTAGTATCCACTATGTTCTGAGATTGATGTTGTTATGACTTTGCTATGCTTAATGCTTGTCACTAGGGCCCGAGTGCCATGATTTTAGATCTGAACCTATTATGTTTTCATGAATATATGTGAGTTCTTGATCCTATCTTGCAAGTCTATAGTCACCTACTATGTGTTATGATCCGGCAACCCCGAAGTGAAAATAATCGGGACCACTCCCGGTGATGACCATAGTTTGGGGAGTTCATGTTTTCACTATGTGTTAACGCTTTGGTCTGGTACTCTATTAAAAGGAGGCCTTAATATCCCTTAGTTTCCGCTAGGACCCCGCTGCCACGGGAGGGTAGGACAATAGATGTCATGCAAGTTCTTTTCCATAAGCACGTATGACTATATTCGGAATACATGCCTACATTACATTGATGAATTGGAGCTAGTTCTGTGTCACCCTATGTTATGATTGTTACATGATGAACCGCATCCGGCATAATTCTCCATCACCGATCCAATGCCTACGAGCTTTTCACATATTGTTCTTCGCTTATTTACTTTTCCGTTGCTACTGTTACAATCACTACAAAACTCAAAAATATTACTTTTGCTACCGTTACCGTTACTTCCATATTACTTTGCTACTAAATACTTTGCTACAGATATTAAGTTATCCAGGTGTGGTTGAATTGACAACTCAACTGCTAATACTTGAGAATATTCTTTGGCTCCCCTTGTGTCGAATCAATAAATTTGGGTTGAATACTCTACCCTCGAAAACTGTTGCGATCCCCTATACTTGTGGGTTATCAATCACATAGCGATGTGAACTAGATTATTGACTCTAGTAAACCCTTTGGGTGTTGGTCACATGACGATGTGAACTATGGGTGTTAATCACATGGTGATGTGAACTATTGATGTTAAATCACATGGCAATGTGATCTAGATTATTAACTCTAGTGCAAGTGGGAGACTGAAGGAAATATGCCCTAGAGGCAATAATAAAGTTATTATTTATTTCCTTATTTCATGATAAATGTTTATTATTCATGCTAGAATTGTATTAACCGGAAACATAATACATGTGTGAATACATAGACAAACAGAGTGTCACTAGTATGCCTCTACTTGACTAGCTCGTTGATCAATGATGGTTAAGTTTCATAACCATAGACATGAGTTGTCATTTGATAAATGGGATCACATCATTAGGAGAATGATGTGATTGACTTGACCTATTCCGTTAGCTTAGAACTTGATCATTCAGTATGTTGCTATTGCTTTCTTCATGACTTATACATGTTCCTATGACTATGAGATTATGCAACTCCCGTTTACCGGAGGAACACTTTGTGTGCTACTGCTAACTCTTGAGCACTGCGTTGGTTTTCCCTTGAAGAGGAAAGGGTGATGCAGCAAAGTAGCGTAAGTATTTCCCTTAGTTTTTGAGAACCAAGGTATCAATCCAGTAGGAGGCCACGCACGAGTCCCTCGCACCTACACAAACAAATAAATCCTCGCAACCAACGCAATAAAGGGGTTGTCAATCCCTTCACGGTCACTTACGAGAGTGAGATCTGATAGATATGATAAGATAATATTTTTGGTAATTTTATGATAAAGATGCAAAGTAAACAAAGCAAAATAAAGACAACGCTAGAAATAACTTGTTGACGGGATGATGGAAAATAGACCCGGGGGCCATAGGTTTCACTAGTGGCTTCTCTCATGAGCATAAGTATTACGGTGGGTGAACAAATTACTATTGAGCAATTGAAAGAATTGAGCATAATTATGAGAATATCTAGGTATGATCATGTATATAGGCATCACGTCCGAGACGAGTAGACCGACTCCTGCCTGCATCTACTACTATTACTCCACACATCGACCGCTATCCAGCATGCATCTAGAGTATTAAGTTCATAAGAACAGAGTAACGCTTTAAGCAAGATGGCATGATGTAGAGGGATAAACTCATGCAATATGATATAAACCCCATCTTGTTATCCTCGATGGCAACAATACAATACGTGCCTTGCTGCCCCTACTGTCACTGGGAAAGGACACCGCAAGATTGAACCCAAAGCTAAGCACTTCTCCTATTGCAAGAAAGATCAATCTAGTAGGCCAAACCAAACTGATAATTCGAAGAGACTTGCAAAGATAACCAATCATACATAAAAGAATTCAGAGAAGATTCAAATATTGTTCATAGATAAACTTGATCATAAACCCACAATTCATCGGTCTCAACAAACACACCGCAAAAGAAGATTACATCGAATAGATCTCCACGAGAGAGGGGGAGAACATTGTATTGAGATCCAAAAAGAGAGAAGAAGCCATCTAGCTAGGACCCGAAGGTCTGAGGTAAACTACTCACACATCATCGGAGAGGCTATGATGTTGATGTAGAAGCCCTCCGTGATCGATGCCCCCTCCGGCGGAGCTCCAAAAAAGGCCCCAAGATGGGATCTCACAGGTACAGAAGGTTGCGGCGGTGGAATTAGGTTTTTGGCTCCGTATCTGGTAGTTTGGGGGTACGTAGGTATATATCGGAGGAAGAAGTACGTCGGTGGAGCAACGTGGGGCCCACGAGGGTGGAGGGCGCGCCCCCCTACCTCGTGCCTTCCTGGTTGATGTCTTGACGTAGGGTCCAAGTCCTCTGGATCACGTTCGTTCCGAAAATCACGTTCCCGAAGGTTTCATTCCGTTTGGACTCCGTTTGATATTCTTTTTCTGCCAAACTCTGAAATAGGCAAAAAACAGCAATTCTGGGCTGGGCCTCCGGTTAATAGGTTAGTCCCAAAAATAATATAAAAGTATATAATAAAGCCCAATAATGTCCAAAACAGAATATAATATAGCATGGAACAATAAAAAATTATAGATACGTTGGAGACGTATCAGCTACCAAACGTCACAACGTAATTGGGTGATTATAAAGGTGCTCTACAGGTGTCTCCGAAGGTACTTGTTGAGTTGGCGTATTTCGAGATCAGGATTTGTCACTCCGATTGTCGGAGAGGTATCTCTAGGCCCACTCGGTAATACACATCACTATAAGCCTTGCAAGCATTGTAACTAATGAGTTAGTTACGGGATGATGTATTACGGAACGAGTAAATAGACTTGTCGGTAACGAGATTGAACTAGGTATTGAGATACCGACGATCGAACCTCGGGCAAGTAACATACCGATGACAAAGGGAACAACGTATGTTGTTATGCGGTTTGACCGATAAAAATCTTCGTAGATTATGTGGGAGCCAATATGAGCATCCAGGTTCCACTATTGGTTATTGATCGGAGACGTGTCTCGGTCATATCTGTTGGGGATCGTTGCAGAAATTAAAAAATTTCTACGCATCACCAAGATCAATCTATGGAGCTTACTAGCAACGAGAGAGGAGTGCATCTTCATACCTTTGAAGATCGCGATGCGGAAGCGTTGCAAGAACGCGGTCGGTGGAGTCGTACACGAAGCGATTCAGATCGTGACCGAATCCGATCTAAGCACCGAAAAACGGTGCCTCCGCGTTCAACACACGTGCAGCCCGGTGACATCTCCCGCGCCTTGATCCAGCAAGGAGAGAGGAAGAGGTTGGGGAAGACTCTGTCCAGCAGCAGCACGACGGCGTGGTGGTGGTGGAGGAGCGTGGCACTCCAGCAGGTCTTCGCCAAGCACTGCGAGAGACGAGGAGGGAGAGGGGTAGGGCTGCGCCAAGAGAGAGGGAGACTCGTATCTCTGGCAGCCCCAAAACCCCCACTATATATAGGGGAAGGGGAGGGGGGCCCTAGATCCATCTAGAGGGGGGCGGCGGCCCCTTGGGGGGGCAGCGGCCCCCTTAGGGTTTCCAACTAGGGTGGGGGGCGCCCGCCCCCCGGAGGGACAGCGGCCCCCTAGGGTTTCCAACCCTAGGCGCCTTGGGCCCTTGGGGGCGCACCAGCCCACTAAGGGGCTGGTTCCCACCCAACTACAGCCCATTAGGTCCTTCAGGGCAGGTGGACCCTCCCGGTGGACCCCCGGAACCCCTTCGGTGGTCCCGATACAATACCGATAAACCCCGAAACCTTTCCGGTGACTGAAACTGGACTTCCCATATATAAACACCTCTGGACCATTCCGGAACTCCTCGTGACATCCGGGATCTCATCCAGGACTCCGAACAACATTCGGTAACCACGTACATCTATTCCCTATAACCCTAGCGTCATCGAACCTTAAGTGTGTAGACCCTACGGGTTCGGGAACTATGCAGACATGACCAAGACATCTCTCCGGCCAATAACCAACAGCGGGATCTGGATACCCATGTTGGCTCCCACATGTTCCACGATGATCTCATCGGATGAACCATGATGTCAAGGATTCAATCAATCCCGTATATGATTCCCTTTGTCTACCGATATAGCACTTGCCCGAGATTCGATCGTCGGTATACCGATACCTTGTTCAATCTCGTTACGGCAAGTCTCTTTACTCGTTCCGTAACACATCATCCCATGACCAACCCCTTAGTCACATTGAGCTCATTACGATGATGTCTTACCGAGTGGGCCCAGAGATACCTCTCCGTCATACGGAGTGACAAATCCCAGTCTCGATTCGTGCCAACCCAACAGATACTTTCGGGGATACCCGTAGTGTACCTTTATAGCCACCCAGTTACGTTGTGATGTTTGGCACACCCAAAGTACCCTTACGGTATCCGGGAGTTGCACAATCTCATGGTCTAAGGAAAAGATACTTGACATTAGAAAAGCTTTAGCAGACGAACTACACGATCTTGTGCTATGCTTAGGATTGGGTCTTGTCCATCACATCATTATCCTAATGATGTGATCCCGTTATCAATGACATCCTATGTCCATGGTTAGGAAACCGTAACCATCTATTGATCAACGAGCTAGTCAACTAGAGGCTCACTAGGAACATGTTCTTGTCTATGTATTCACACATGTATTACGATTTCCGGATAACACAATTATAGCATGAACAATAGACAATTATCATGAACAAGGAAATATAATAATAACCATTTTATTATTGCCTCTAGGGCATATTTCCAACAATATCTACATAGTTCTCGAACCCGTAGGGTCCGCACGCTTAAGTTCGGTGACGATTTGTATTATGAGTTTATGTGTTTTGATGTACCGAAGGTAGTTCAGAGTCCCGGATGAGATCGAGGACATGACGAGGAGTCTCGAAATGGTCGAGACGTAAAGATCGATATATTGGACGACTATATTCAGACATCGGAAAGGTTCCGAGTGATTCGAGTATTTTTCGGAGTACCGGAGAGTTACGGGAATTCGTATTGGGCCTTAATGGGCCATACGGGAAAGGAGAGAAAGGCCTCAAAAGGTGGCCGCACCCCTCCCCATGGTCTGGTCCGAATTGGACTAGGGAGGGGGGCGCCCCCTTCCTTCCTTCTCCTTTTCCCTTCCCTTTTTCCTACTCCATGTGGGAGGAGGAATCCTACTAGGACTAGGGAGTCCTACTAGGACTCCACACTTCTGGTGCGCCCTAGGGGCTGGCCGGCCTCCCCTCCTCCATCCTTTATATACGGGGGCAGGGGGCACCTCTAGACACACAAGTTAATTGTTCCAAGCCGTGTGCGGTGCCCCCCTCCACCATATTCCACCTCGGTCATATCGTAGTGGTGCTTAGGCGAAGCCCTGCGTCGGTAGCATCATCATCACCGTCATCACGCCGTCGTGCTGACGAAACACTCCGGTGAAGCTCTGCTGGATCGGAGCTCGCGGGACGTCATCGAGCTGAACGTGTGCTGAACTCGGAGGTGCCGTGCGTTCGGTACTCTATTAAACGTATGACTACATCAACTGCGTTGTGCTAACGCTTCCGCTTTCGGTCTACGAGGGTACGTGGACAACACTCTCCCCTCTCATTGCTATGCATCACCATGATCTTGTGTGTGCGTAAGAATTTTTTTGAAATTACTACGTTCCCCAACAATTCGTACAACCCTCTTGTATAGTAGCACCCTTTTTAATTATCTCAAGTTGCCTCGTCTCGTCAGAAAATGCATGTGACCGAGCAAAACAACATATATATATATATGTGTACAATTCATATATGCTACTGTTCAAGGAAGATTCGTTGGTGCTCAAGACGGACTAGAACGCGGCCATTGGGAAGGTGTCGCCAAGCCCGCGAGTGTAATGTCCTTGCCTTCGGGGATGAACCCTAGGGATTTTGGACGAGGGTAGGTGGCGACCAAGGGGAGGAAACTTGGGGAAGGAGCAGAAAGGGGAAAACAGAGGAAGGAGACTACTGTTTCATTTCTTAATTTTTCGATGCCTCTCGGCTACACGGCTCGGGCTTATATATGCCGCAGCTCACCCACACACGCTATTACACCCACAAGGCCCACGGCCCACACGCACACCTAGGCCCAACTGCGAAGAGTCATCAGCCACTGGTGCGTTCCTTACCCTGTTCTGCTCCTCTGGTCTCTGCTGTCTCGCCTGATGGAATAGGGGCGATGACAGTGCTCCCCTCTTGAGAAGCTGCTTGTCCCCAAGTAGCTGCCTGTGGAAACCTTTTCTGCAGCGCTTCAGAATCTTCCCAAGTAGCGAATTCTCCTGGCAAATCTGACACTGAATCAGTACCTGAAGCAGAGCTGTATTACCTCGCTTGACTAACCTGCGATCCAGAATTTCTGAGGGAGTGAGCTCTTCAGTGTCTAGTCTTGGCAGCTTCGGCAAGGTTTTGAACACAGGAGTATGATCAGGCACTTGTTGTTTCAGCTGGGAAACGTGAAACACAGGATGGATTTGTGTATCTGAAGGCAGGTCCAACTTATATGATGCTGGTCCAAACTTCTCAAAAATTTGGAAAGGCCCAAAGTATTTAAAAGCCAATTTGGGGCAGGGTCTGTTCACCAGAGAAAGTTGTCCATAGGGTTGTAGTTTGAGGAAAACAAACTCCCCAACTGCAAACTCTCTCATGGATCTGTGCTTATCAGCATGTGCTTTGCATTTTTGCTGAGCTCTCTGAAGATGCAGTTGCAAGTGTTCTGCGTAAGCTTGCCTGTCTTGTAGCCACCGTTGGATTCAGGAGAAGCATCCTCTGGGGGTCTAAGGAATTGTCCCATATGTGGCTCTTGCCCATATAAAGCTTTGAAAGGAGTGCACCCCAAGGATGAATGATAGGAGGTGTTATACCAGAGCTCTGCCAAAGCCAACCAGTTGTGCCATTTTGTAGGTGAATCATGAACAACATACCTCAAATACATTTCCAAGCACTGGTTCACTCGTTCTGTTTGCCCATCTGTTTGTGGGTGTCTGGCTGTGGACATTTGTAACTTAGGGCCCCAAATAGATAACAGCTCCTTCCAGAAGTGGCTAGTGAATATTGTATCTCTATCTGATGTGATAGTTAATGGCATGCTGTGAAGTTTCACCACCTGCTGCATGAATGCTTGGGCTACAGTAGCAGCTGAATAAGGATGCTTCAAGGGAATGAAGTGGTTGTATTTAGAGTATCTGTCTACTACCACTAGGATGACATTATATCCATTGGATTTAGGCAAACCTTCAATGAAATCCATACTTACATCCTCCCAAGCTCTTGTTGGTATTGGTAAAGGGTTTAGGAGACCTGGGTACTTGCAATTTTCATGTTTTGCTTGTTGACAAATATGGCACTGTTGGACAAAGTTCTGAACATCTTGCTTGATTCCCGTCCAGTGAAACAACTTCTTTACTCTCTGGTATGTGGCCTGAATACCACTGTGCTCTCCAATAGGAGAAGCATGAAATGCTTCAATTAGTTTGGTATGTAAACCTGAGTTAGAGCCCACCCAGACTTTGCCCTTGAATCTGATCAGTCCTTGAGAAAGGGAAAACCCAGGCTCATCTTCCGCAGTGATTGCTAATTTAGTAAGTAGTTCCTGGGCTCTTGTATCTACTGCATAGGAGTTAACCACTTCTTGCAGCCAAACTGGTTGAGCAGTGGATACAGCCTGTACTGCAAATACATGTCCCATTCTCGACAGGGCATCAGGTGCTTTGTTCTCGGTGCCCTTTTTGTATTGAAATTTAAATTGGAGGCCAGGCAATTTAGCCATTGCTTTCTTCTGCAATTCGGTATGGAGCACTTGATCTTCTAAGTTGCACAGACTTTTATGATCAGTTTTGATGACAAATGGCCCTCTGGTTAGGTAGGATCTCCATTTATCTACTACCATCATGACTGCCATGAATTCTTTCTCATATGTTGGTAGCTTCTGATTTTGCACTCCTAGAGCTTTGCTGTAATAGGCCACTGGGTGTCCTTGCCGACTCAACACAGCCCCAATCCCAGTATCGCATGCATCAGTCTCTACTATGAAGGATTTGGAGAAATCTGGTAAGGACAGCACTGGAGTGGACACCATTGCTGTTTTCAACTTGCCAAAAGCATCCTGGGCTTCCTCTGTCCATTGGAATGTCTTAAGCTGCAATAGAGAGTTCAGGGGTTTGGCAAGAATTCCATAATGAGCCACAAATTTTCTATAATAGCCTGTAAGCCCGAGAAATCCCCTCAATTCAGTGAAGTTGGTGGGTTGGGGCCACTGTTCCATGGCCTTGGTTTTCTCAAGATCTGTGGCCACTCCCTTGTCAGAGATTATATGTCCCAGGTAGCTCAATTGTTATGTAGCAAAGCAGCATTTGCTCATTTTTGCATATAGTTGATTTTCTCTCAAACTCTAGAGCACTTGTCTTAAGTGTTCTTCATGCTCCTCTAGTGTTTCACTGAACACCAATATATCATCCATAAAAATGAGTACAAACTTTTGAGCATATTTTTTGAAAATTATATTCATCAGACACTGGAAAGTAGCAGGCGCATTTGTCAGCCCAAAGGGCATTACTCTGAACTGATATTTCCCATGATGAGTTTTGAAGGCAGTCTTTTCTTCATCAGTTTCCACCATTCGGATTTGATGATAACCAGACCTTAAATCCAATTTAGAGAACCACTTGGCCCCAGCAATTTCATCTAACAGCTCATCCACCACAGGCATTGGAAATGTGTTCTTCACTGTTAGTGTGTTCAGCCTTCTGTAATCCACACAGAACCTCCAAGTCCCATCCTTCTTCCTTACTAACAAGACTGGGGAAGCAAAAGGAGACATACTAGGTGTGATGAGACCAGCAGCTAGCATCTCATTTACTTGCTTTTCTATTTCATCCTTCTGCTGTGGGTTATACCTGTAAGGTCTGACATTAACTGGTGCACTGCCAGGTAAAAGAGATATGGCATGGTCAAATTCCCTATGTGGTGGTAACTGCTTTGGGTCCTCAAACACATCAGCAAAATCTTTCAAAGTTGTTGAAATGCAGGCTGGCACTTCATGATTCTCGGTGTGCAAAGTTGGAGAGACAACTGCAGTCAAATAGCATTCCCTTTTTGCCATTTGAGCATTTGTTCCACAGTGATAGCTTGAACCTCGGTTTGTTGTTTCTCCACAATGCCCTGCAACCTGATCTGTTGTCCATTTCTGTCAAACTGTAGCCACTTCTCTTCCCAATGACAGACCATAGCTCCCCACTGGGCCAAACAATCCATTCCTAGAATAGCATCATACCCTCCCAAGTCCACCACCTTCATATCAGGAGTGAAGGTGTGTCCATTAATCCACCAGGGTAAGCCCACCATCTCAGTTTCACACTGAAGCTGCTCCCCATTTGCTACGTTGACTTGTAGGGCCTTATCAAGCATAGTGGCTTTGTGTTTCAGTTTGTCCGCTAATTGCCTGTCAATGAATGTGTGAGAGCTCCCGGAGTCCACTAGTAACAACATGACTTTGTTCTCTACAAGTGCTCTCAGCCTGATAGTTTTAGTGTTTGCAGACCCTGATATGGCATTAACTGACAGATAAGCAGCCACTTCCTCTACTGCTTCTTCAGCCGCAATGGCATTTAGAATGTCATCTGAAAGCTGCCCTTCAATTTCCTGAGCCTCCAAAGCCTTGAGCTGTAAAGGTGGTTTGTTTGCACATACATGACCTTGACTGTATTTTTCACCACAGCTATAGCAAAGCCCATTTGCCCTACGGAACTCCTTGAGTTGCTTTGCTCTCCACAAGTCTCCTGCTGCAAATTGAGGCCGAGAGGAATTTTCCTGACGAGGTGCAGTGAATTTGCTTTGTCCAAACTGCTTCTGAACTTTGTGGTGCTGCATTTTCTGTCGTTCTAGGACGGCCTCCTGTACCAGTGCATACTCATCCGCTAGGACTACCGACTGGGGTAACTGAATTTCCACTACTGCTCTTATTTCCTCCTTCAATCCCAACACAAATTGAGTCACCAGCATTGTTTCACTGATGCTCGCATCATATAACCGGACCTGATACACAAGCTGATTGAACATGGTGCGGTATTGGTGCACAGACTCTTCCTGTTTCAGCAACAGTAGTTCCTTCAAACAGTTGCGGTGCACATTGAGGTCGAACTCCTGCAGTATTGCTTTTCTGAACCATGGCCAATCTGCACAGCCATCTGTGTGTTTGGACGCCTGGTACCAGTGTGTCGCGTTACCTTGCAGGTGCAGAGAGGCCGACATAAGTTTAAAGCCATCAGGGATCTGGTACAATTGGAAGTACACTTCACAATTGTCCAGCCACATACGAACTCCCTCTCCATCGAAGCGTGGAAACTCCATCTTCGGCATCCATGGTCGCTTAGAGTTCTGTTCGTCAGGAAGGCGCGGTGATGGCGGTGCTCTGCTCGGGTCGCATGGTCGACGAAGTGGCGGTGGCACCTGGGCGGCTGAAGAAGCTGCTGCCGCAGCTTGAGCTGCTGTCGGAGACGCTGCAAAACAGCCTGGTTACGCCAATCGATCCAGATCCGTATCCTGAGTGTTGTGCGATTCCTTAATTGCGCGCGCTACATGGACTTGCTCCTGATGGATCTCCCCAATTGATGTGACCGAGAGATCTACCTTGGTTTGAACCTGATCCAGGCGCTGGACTTGCTCTGCAAACTTCGCGTCCAGATTGTCGAGCCGCGCACTGATCTCGTCGATGCGCGCCACGCGCTCGCCAATTCCCTTCGGAGCAGACAGCTCCTTCAGCACCCGCTCTTCGAAGGCCGACATTGTTGCGATCAGATGCTTCGTCTGCGCGCTTGGCTTGAATGGAGCCGTCGTCACCCTCTCTGAACCAGACCAACGCCGATCTCGGATTTACAGGCGACCGCCGAAGCAGCTGCACAACCGATCGGTCGATGTTACAGTCTGATCTTGAGGAAGCGGGGTCAGCGGATCGAACAAGGCAAATCTGATACCAATTGTAATGTCCTTGCCTTCGGGGATGAACCCTAGGGATTTTGGACGAGAGTAGGTGGCGACCAAGGGGAGGAAACTTGGGGAAGGAGCAAAAAGGGGAAAACAGAGGAAGGATACTACTGTTTCATTTCTTCATTTTTCGATGCCTCTCGGCTACACGGCTCGGACTTATATATGCCGCAGCTCACCCACACACGCTATTACACCCACAAGGCCCACGACCCACACGCACACCTAGGCCCAACTGGGAAGAGTCATCAGCCACTGGTGCGTTCCTTGCCCTGTTCTGCTCCTCTGGTCTCTGCTGTCTCGCCTGATGGAATAGGGGCGATGACAGCGAGGGAAAATTGCACTGGATCGGATTGATGCGTAGAGAGGAAAGAAGAGAGATCTTCCTGATGATCCTATAGATAGGAGCAGTAGCGGAACCAGCATCACACAACGTCCCAGGCAAGCCTTCTATCTACAGTGTGCTATAGTGATCTACAGTGCAATTTGTGCTACAGTCAACGAAGGATCTCTCCAGCACACCCCAGGCGAAGGCCCTGCCTGCCTGGGGCCTGAAACCGCCTCTGAATAGGAGAGTATTATGGACCGTGATTGACAAAGAAGAGATTACCAAAGAAGAGATTTATGATGGGGTGAAGAAAGGAATGTAAATTATGGTGGTTGAATGATAGTGTGAAAAAATGAATGAAAATTAAGGTGATTAAGGTCCTGTTCGGAACTTGCCCGCTCCGCGGAGTTGGGGAGCTGGGTTTTGGCAGCTCCATAAAATTAAGCTAAAGTTTGGTCCACTCCCGGAGCAGAGTTAAACGAGCCGAGAGAAACCAAACACAGCCTAAATCACTACTTGCCTAGTGGGATAACTTACCTTACGGATAAAGCGTGGACCAATAAAAATCGATGGAGTGTGTCCTTCAAAAACCGATGAAGTGAAGGGCTGGACGAATGATTGAAGTGCAACGGTTTTTTACGGGAGAGGAAATCTTTTTTTAGGCAGTAGAGATAGAGATTAGGTAGTAGAGATAATCTTGGCCATCACGATTGACGGTGTAGTCCTCCCGTTACAGCAAACACGTTGCATTCCCTTTTTTCATGCCAAAAGATAAAGAAATGATGAAAACGTAGCTGTTATAGGCAAAAACTATAAATTTAACCTGTAGACGAAAGGAATTCACAAAATGAACTGTTCTTGAAAAAATTTAACTCCGCTGACCCTTTTATGTAGCGCCCGATAGCAAGGCGTCACACTACACTGTGCAGCGCCTGACTGACAGACGCTACATACCTAACCAGCATCGAACCTCGAATTGTCTGAAAATTCTAAGTTAATGTGCAACGCCTAAGCGCCTAGGCGCTACACTGATATATCCAGTTAATTAAAAGGATTCGCATTTAGCAGCACGAACGATTCAAACAAGCACACGACACTCATGCATGCAGTATGTTGCTGTAGGCCCTACGAGGCTGTGGCCACGCATGCACGCACACGGCATGCATGCACGTGATTTGGTGATCCGTACGTTGCGTGTAGTGCGTCGATACACAATCTATACCGTATAGTGTAGCGCCTAGCTTTTAGGCGTTGCACATTGACTTAGGAATTTTCAGCCAGTCCGAGGTGTGACATAGGGTAGGCGTGTAGCGCCTGTTAGTCAGGCGCTGCACAGTATAGTGTGACGCCTAGCTGTCGGGCGTTACACGAAAGAGTCAGCGAAGTGAAATTTTTTCAAGAACAGTTCACTTTGTGAATTCATTTCGTCTATAGGTCAAATTTATAGTTTTTGCCGCTGCTACATCATATACTTTTTCCTTTTCTTTTTCGATTACAGTTTTCGTAACTTGTTCCAAATTCTTTAATTGTACTGTATGTGATAGGGTGCATCAGCCATTATGGCATTTCCCTCGAAAAAAAACACTTAATACTACAAGTACGCCAGGAGAAGCGACCGCACACTACATCACTGTCTAGTGTCTACCAGTACATCTCCGCTCGTCTGTTCGTCGAACAGATAAGCACAGAATCCGAAGAGAGCGGCGGGTGGTTGGCAGATGGCTGCGGCGGAGCCGTCGGGGTCGAGCCAGCCGGGTGCTCCAGGAAGGTGGTCTCTTCACGGGAAGACGGCTCTCGTCACCGGCGGCACCCGCGGGATCGGGTACCCCTCGGACACCTCTCTCTCTTCCCCAGCAGCGCCCCAAACCCCGAGAGATCCCCTCGATGGCCGGCCTGAGGAGCTCGTGTGATGCGCAGGCGTGCGGTGGTGGAGGAACTTGCGGCGCTGGGGGTGGCCGTGCACACCTGCTCCCGGAAGGAGGCGGAGCTGGGCGAGCGCCTCAAGGAGTGGGAGGCCAGGGGCTTCCGCGTCACAACCTCCGTCTGCGACCTCTCCGTCCGGGAGCAGCGGGAGCGCCTGATTGCCGACGTCGCCGAACGCTTCGGCGGCAAGCTCAACATCCTCGTGAGTTGGAACCAATCGCATCTTCATTTCTCTTCTTTCTCGTTCCTAGTATGATCCTACCCGTCAGAAATGCAGTACTGTATTATTGATTTTTTCTCTGGGAAATACCAGCCTGCTGTAAGTTGCAGTTAAGCACACACACACGTACTAGTTGAAATTCACCCCCTAAAATGCCCATGAACTATTCCCCATCCTACAACTGAAACAGTATTAGTGGAGATAAATGAAGCACGGAACATGGCAAACCAAACACGGAGCCCTTCGGAAAGTCAAGTACTAAACCCACTGGTCCGTGCAATTGCCCGATGTAGCTTGCGAGCTACTCCCTCCGTTCCAAAATAGATGACTCAACTTTGTACTAACTTTGTACTAACTTTGTACTAACTTTAGTACAAAGTTGGGTCATCTATTTTGGAACGGAGGGAGTACATTGACTCTCACCTGGCCACCTCTCACTATCAATCATGTCTGTGTGTTTATTTATGGAGCTTTCTTCACTTTCAGCATCATGTGTTTGAGTTGATGTGTCTTTTCTCTCATTGAAGTGAATATGTTGATTTCACAAAAACGTGCTGCAGACAGACATTCCCAATGAAATGATGTTTCTTATCTTAATAATTCTGCATAAAACAGTCGAATTCAAGATCTGAAAATTTGTAAACACGAGGTTGAATGAAATGTGTTGATGGCTGTACAACTATTACCACAGGTGCGAAAGCTGATGTTTAACTTTTGGTTCGTTGGAGAAGTTTGCTAAATCTCATAGGTCAATATTTTCCTTTGATGGTCTGAATAGATGGATCTTGATAAACCTTGGGCGGGCAACACGGTGCCGTTCAATCGGGCCCTCTTCAGTGCCACGACTTTGGTAACCCTGGGAGACGACCAGACAGCCAAGTTCTTGGAATCTAGATCGCTTCCTGGGAAGGTGGTGGTGGAGATTGTGCCATTGCTATAGTAGTAGGGTGAGATTCAAGAATAGCAAGGTTCACTGTGCTCTTGACAGAAACAAGTGGATTGAACCAATGCAGGGTGGAAAATAAATCAGCTGAGTATGTCGCGATGGATTGTAGCTTCTCCAAGCAGGTGTGGAAGTAGGTGGCGGCCTGGTCCAATCTTGAGCAGCTGACTCAGACAGGTACCATCCAGGGCAGGTTAGCTGACTGGTGGAGCAGCGGCCCAAAGTTTATCCGGATAGACATCATTTCTTAGATGGAGTGGTCTCATATTCGGTGTTGAGCAGTGAATGCGTGAGCACTTACCTTCTAGCGCGTTGTTTCCGATGATAATAACTAGCGTTTAGGTTCTTTGCTTCTCTAGTCGACCAAAATGGTTTTGTCGCTTGTTACATATGTGCGTTGTAAAACTGAACTGTTTTCTAATTGAGTGGGCAGTGGCCCTGTTGTCCTTTACGGGGAAATAACATTTTCCTTGGAGATCTGCATTTTATTCAAATATAGCGCATTCTACCAAAATCCGGGTTTTGTCAGAGTACAGGACTGCAGGGTGCCCCTGCAAGATGAACTGTTTGTTGGATCTCCGTTTTAATTTCCCATGTGTTTTGCAGTGTTGATTCCATAACTTGAGTGCTTGTGTAGATTTGTGCTGTCTTCTTTCACTTGGTCTTTAAGGTAAACATTGGAGCAACAAACATAAGGAAACCAACTACTGAATGTCCTGTAGAAGTTTAGTCACTCTTTTTATGCGAGAAATGTTTACTCTCTTTGAGGGCCACTTACCTTGGATCTGCATATTGTTTGTGCCAATTTGCTCTGACTTTCTTCATTTCCTCTTTAAGGTAAACAATGTGGGGACAAACATAAGGAAGCCAACTACTGAATTTTCCGCTGAAGATTACTCTTTTTTGATGGCCACTAATCTTGAATCTGCATATCATCTTTGCCAACTTGCACATCCTCTTCTAAAAGCATCTGGTTTGGGCAGCATTGTTTTCATATCATCTGTCTGTGGATTAGTAGCCGTATTTAGCGGTACTCTATATGCCATGACTAAAGGTAACTACTGTAGCTCACTACCCGCCCGTGACTTTGACTTCCTGAGCATCTACTATGATTTTTCAGACATCTACTATGCGTAACTAGCTACTGGTTTTGTTCAGGTGCCATCAACCAGTTAACCAAGAACCTAGCATGTGAATGGGCAAAAGATGGCATAAGAACAAACTCTGTTGCTCCATGGTACATAACGACTTCGCTTACAGAAGGAGTAAGGGTCTCAATTTGATTATTCCTCTCAAGTCTATACAGTAATTTGGAACATATTATGAATCATGATTGTGACGTAGTATGCAGACTATAGCAACTCTAACTGCGTCGTGGTTATCCTTCTTACCTGTTTGACTTGAGGACTAATTATGCATTATTCTATTGCTTTCTTCCATATATGTGTTTTAACTGCATTATTTTTCTTGAGAGCATTGCTGCGCAACCTGTGCTTAGTTATAGTGATATGATTATGTCGTTGCGTATCTGAACAGAGCAAGTTGACTCATTTATGATACTAAACATGTTTTAGTATCAGTTCTTGATGAAATTAGCGCAAAAAGTATGCTTCTACTTATATTCAAATTACATGTAGGGTAGCAAAATCATGTTGATATCAGCCTATACATTCCATCTACTATCAGAGAATGAACAAAGTGCATGTTTTAGGACCAGTCGATAGAAATTATCGCAAAAAGTATGCTTATACTTATATTCAAATTACATTTAGGGTAGCAAAAGTCATGTTGGTTTCAGCCTGTACCGTCATTACTATCAGAGAACAAACACAGTGCAGCTGTTTGGTTATTAGTATTATCTTATTTCACAATGATTATAATTAGTATACCTTAGCTCTTGACGTATTAGGTTCCCACATCACAAGATGGTAGCGGGGAGCAGGTGTATCATGTATCTACTTCCGCTAATCCATAATAAGTATACCCAGGAAGGATTGCTGAAAGGGAGGGTCAATCATGCACGGTTAGGATTAAAACTGTTAAGTAGGGTAAAATAACCCAAATGATCAGTGCCACATGTCAGGTGTGTGGCACTCCGGCCCTGAAGTTTTTCAATGGCAATTCCTGTCACGCAAGGATGGCAATTTCTAGTGACACACGGCAAGTTTCTTGCCATGCTTGGCAACTAAAGTTGCCATTCTCGCGTCACTAAACCTGCCGTAGAAAACGTTCGAAGTTGCCATGTGCTCGTACCTGACGTTCGCTACTTATCAGGGTCCTAAAATTATGATGCCGACCAATATACAGCCATGCCTGCAGCAATTCAGAAAATGAGAGTTTAATGTTAGGATCCTGAATTCCTTTTCTTGATTTGGGCGTGCTGTCCTTGTGTGGTGGCCATGCTAAAGTTGGGATCCTGAATTCCTGCTGAAGATTGCCTGGTACACTGAATATATAAGCCACCTAACTGTGTGTTGATAATTGCTATAGCTAACCGTGGTACACATAACATAAATGTCCACAAATTTGAGAGCTAGCAGTAGTGTCCAACTGAAACTAGCTAAGCCACACTCTGTTTTCTCTCCTTCCCTATTTTTCTGTGGGCAGCTCCAGTTCCTCACACCTTAAATATGCTCTTAATTTTATTAGAACTGATGCCATTCATGGTCATTTGTACATGTGTATAGAAGCACTTCAAAACTACATTGTATTATTCTCAAAATTTCTTCTTAGTCCTATAGTAGTAAACATAGAAAAAATATATTATATTGCAGCCACATGTTGAAGCTTCTTTTGTGCAAGAACAATTGCTTATGAACTCTTGTAGTTAGCGCATCTGCCCGTACTCGGTGCATGGGGCGGGGCCCTATCATGTAACCTCTTGGAAAATGGTAACTCTGATCCCTGAAGCTCTGCTATTGTTTGTGGTGCAGCTTTTGGCTAACAAGGAATTTGAGGCCTCCGTTGTGAGTCGAACTCCACTGGGGCGTGTCGGAGAACCAGGAGAGGTATCATCGCTGGTTGCTTTTCTTTGCATGCCTGGTTCCACTTACATAACAGGCCAGACGATCTCAGTGGACGGAGGTATGACTGTCAATGGGCTCTATCCAGCTTGAAGACTACCAAGGAAGAGGCCATATTTCGCTCTGTTGCCCAGGAGCCCAGTCATATCTTGTGTTCTTGGCAACCAAAATAAATATTCCTGTAAAACCGAGGTCATCTTGAATCTAGACTCCACGAGTATTCGCCATTGTTCAGATCAGCCATGTGAAGAAAGTTGTGGTCAGAATTGTGCGTATCATTTCTCAGTGTGGTGAACTCTTTTTCGGTTTATTAAGCAATTGCCTTGCTGTTGGATTGATTTTTCTGTAGCAGGGCATGTTGAAATTCATACCCTCTTCCATCTAGTACAACAGCCATCATGCCTGCTCACAATGCTGGAAGGCAAAGTCAGATGAGAATCAGATGCAGCAGAAGTTGGGAAATGCTCCCACTGTGCGGCATCAAAAGCATCAAAACGTTATCATTTGCATGCAAAGTTGGTGTGACAAGGTCAGATTGCTGCTATTGTTTTGCACCCACCATTAGCACAGCCAAATATAGTGTTCTTCCATGTTCTACTAGTGGATGGGGCGCGCCTCTTGTGCGGTCCTTTGCGCACTTGTCTTGGCGGTGTAGTTGTGAATGTGCATATGCGTGCTAGAGTAGCTAAGTTGTTAATATATGAATAGAGTTAAACAAGCTTAGCAGGATAATGTTCAATCATCAGGCATAGCAAGGTAATAGGGCCATATTATGAGATAGGTGATAGTCTTACAAGGTGGATGATAGAGCACATTATTGAATTGAAATCAAAGCCTAACATGCTCCAAAAGACACGTGGTCTCCAAAAGAGAAGCAGAGTCTTTGCAGAACTTGCCTCAGGTCGCACATCATATCGAACCCCAGCGTGAGACACCACACCGCCTTCTCCGCCGCCGACATGGCTATCGCCCATCGTGCCTGTGAAATCCAAGAGCTGAGATTGGGCTGCAAGCTGTCTTCACATTTTTCTGCATGGGCAAGAAAGGAATAAAATGCCAAATTCACAAATCTGATATAGGTAATCAAGACAAAATAACCATATTAAATATAGTGATAGTTTATAGAAGCGACAAGCTACTACGATGCAGATTTATGGGCAATGCTCTCCATATCTAGACTGCCACTCCAGATTTATGGGCAATGCTCTCCATATCTAGACTGCCACTCCAGGCTACAGAGTATGTTGCGATATGTTTCACATGTTACTGTTTTTATCTTAGCTAAAAAGAGAGATAAATATACCATTTGACGCGGAGCATACTACTGTGTAGTTTCACATGGTATGTGACCTTAAATTGCTCCTGAAAATGACATAAAAAGCATCAAGAAAAATTTGAATGATTGAAGTGTAAAGAAATCGGAAGCAGCATGGGTGTTCAAGTTATGTAGTTTACCAAATGGTATCGTCGCTCAACAAAAGTCTAAAGAGCAAGAATGCATAAACAACCAACCATACTGCACATGCACAACTCATGAATATGAATCGGCCATACATAAATTTTTTCAGAGTTCCCATGTCATTAATGTAAGCTAACCTAATACTGGAATTGGATCAAAACAACTATTTCACCAGGGCACAATTACTACATAAAATGATGTCTCGCCACTTGACTATGCAAACCTCATATTCCATAATACCACTCAGAATTGATGCAAACAGATAAAGTAGCCAAGTACATTAGGACTTAGTCTCGCTATGTTTTGAAACCAATATATAGGTCATTTTACTAAAATCTACCAGGTCTTCTAGACACCCAATGAACCATAATGCCTGAAATTAAATACGGCAGCAAAGGCGAGCACAACAAGCAGTGCAGGAGCATCAAGCAAAGTTAGAAAATATATTTCTGTAAGTAGTTGAAGATACAACACCATATGAGAGTGGAAAATGCAATCAATATGCTAACTGTATATGAGTACAGAACAGTTTATAGACATTGTATTTTGTGACCACATATGAATCTGTTAGGTGGCAAGATGCTACGTATTATTAGTTAAATTTCAGTGGTACCTGAGATAAAGTCATACGTGGAGCTGTAGCAGGATTCAGTATGTTTAGCAACGACGAGACCATTAAGTAGCCAACTTATAGATAATCCCCTCTTGTAAGATGTATAGATAAGCACCAGCAAATGATGTTGGTACAACTGCATAACTGTAGTTACCCTAGGACAAAAGGACGCATCATGAAAGGAATAACATATACACAATTGGTCTGCTGCCGTGTTATGTGCTAAACAATACCTGCTCGTCGATGATGACCATGTGTATGAGCTTGATAGGATCGCTCTCTAAACCGTTGTGAAAATGCCTAAGCCGAGACACCCGGACACATACCATTTGAATTTGGTCTTCCACAACATAGATCAGTAAGGGTGATAGAAGCCATCTGACAAAAGATACAGTGAATAGCAGCTATCCGCTTAGGTAAACATTCAGGGTAATAAAACAATAAATGAAAAATGTACCGACTTCAAAAGATAAAACCATGACTGTATGAAAATTGTACTTATCCTAAAAGATATAAATCATGTCTCCTATGAAATGTGTTGGTCCCTGGCACAAACATACCTTTGTTCTGGAAGGAAAAAAAATAATTATCTTATTAAGTTCTTGATTTTGCATATATCTTTTCTATAAATATAGTGTTAGCTGAGGCAATCTTTTTCCTTACATGAACTTTGGTAAGGCAAGGCAGGTATTCCCTTCTAATTCATAGGTTCCCATTTAAACATTTATGTAACTGAACCACATCTGATATCTTCAAACCTTACACTTCCTGAAGTTGCAATTATAGAAGCACTTGCATCATAAGTGGATACTGGCAAGCATGGCAAAGCAGACATATAATTTAAATCAAACATTTCCATATCTATTAAAATGGTGCTTCTCATCACATAGCAGAAATAAATTGTCCATTGTCTTTGGGGTTTGTCCAGGGCACATCTAGATGTGCCCTAGTTATTGCACATCTAAGTCACTCAATCAAGCATAAGAAGGAAAAGAAAAAGGGAAAAGAAAATATTCACACGAATCTCCACGTAAGATCAATGACTTAAGACTTAGATGTGCAATACTTATGGCACATCTAGATGTGCTTTAGCAAAACTGGTTTGGGGTATATTTCTGTTAGAAGTATATATAGTATGCTTCATCAATTCTTAGAACCTAAGCTAGGCTTGTTATTTATTTCCTCCGTAAACTAATATAAGAGTGTTTAGATCACTATTTTAGTAATTATTCCAACTCAAGACATCTATACCAATATAAAAAGACCCAAAGGGGCAGATCCAATTAATCTCGGTCATCAAATCATGTCAATCCAACGACCTAGACTGCTTCAATGTCGAGTGCTCAACACGTTTAGCATGCAGTTAATTTCATGCCAAATATAGTGCTAATCGCATAATAACATGCAAATAATATCCTACTTAATATCCGCATGCCCTTAATAAACTTCCAAATTAACATGCATTGCACGTACACATTGACTAGTAAAATAAACAAGCTTTCCTATATGGGGACTGTTATTTCCTAACTGCAAGTATTTAGCGTCATTGACAGAACAGACAGTCTCCTTAGTCACAGAAATCAGCACATATGTAAATAATGGATCTAGATTAATAAACACTGCAAAATAGGATGAAGCATAGGCAGGTAAACAAAATTAAGCAAGGCAACAAATCTCTCACCTGGAAAGAGGACAGCAGGCCTAGCCTCTCTCAGGTACAATACAAGAGAAATGAGGGTTAACTAGAAAGGGGATTAAAGAAAGGAGGGCTAAACCTGCACAGCCTGGACGTAGCTACGGCAAAAACGCAACTAAGAGAACAAATCAGACGTGGGCACGTACGTGACATCAAGGAATTGGAGACAGTAACAATCCTTGGATAGAATTGGACAAAAAATCAATGGAAAAACGAAAACCTAGCACAAAGGAGAACCCAAACACCTCTGGGCGTCGTCAGAGTGGCTATGTTGGGGAGCATCGCCGCCGCCGGCGGTGTCACCCTGGGCCTCCTCGCTGCCAAAGGGCGCTCCGGCAGCAGTGGCCGTTTCGCCGCGTGCACGAAGCAGGGGGTGGATGCGCGGGATTGGAGGCCAGCGGCGGCGCGAGGAGAGGGAGAGGAGGCGC